>NC_066585.1:284084086-284359086 GCF_024323335.1 Lathyrus oleraceus
TATTAGATGATTTAATCGACATTGGAAGAAAATATAACAGCTCCTTGAAAAACAATATATATATATATATATATATAAGAGAGAGAGAGAGAGAGAGAGAGAGAGAGAGAGAGAGAGCAATATGAAAAGGACACTAAGGAAAGGCTATTCGACAGACAAAAAGTTCCCAAAAATGGCAGGTGACCTGTAATTTTCAACTGCCAAAAATAGAAAGTTTTTCTCCTCAAATTTACATCATCATACAAGCTTCAAATGAAATTTTGTCCAACATGAAAGTTGAAGATCTTGCTCTCACCTTTCCAAAAAGTCCAAGAACACTCATTTCTCATTTATGGTTGGCAAGTTATGATCAAATCATTCTCAAGAATTTTTGAACTTCAAAGTGGCATATCTTCCAAACCATTTGGCCAAATTGGGTGGGGTTTTTTGCTACAAGTCATATTTGATGTGCTCTATCCAAATCTTTCATCACAATTCACCAAAAATCTTCCAAGCAAAATGGCCTTTTTCAAGTGGCATGAATTAAAAAAGAGAGGTGAGTTGAAAAATGGACTTTCAAATAATTCATTTCCAATGCATTATGCCAATTACAAAGGTTCAGAAATCATATTTGGAATTTGTTTGAGGCCCATTTTCGTCCATTAGCCATGCACCCCATGCAAATTGGTTATTTTTTAGTAAAATTGGTAAAACACTTCATTAAGCCAAATTCCACTTATCTTTTCCATTAACCAAACTAAAGCTTCACTAATCAGAGTATATAGTGCTCATTTCCAGTCTGAAAAACCCTAGCACACTTTGCCAAAACAGATCAAAAACTCATTTGCTCTCAAAAACTCTCATTTTTCCACTTGAACTTTTCTGAAAAATTATCAAAGGATTCGTGCTTCTGTGCTTTGTGCCATCATATACCATCATTGTTGGAGCCATTGCAAACATCAAACCCCAGCTGTAAAGCCTTTCTCATACCACTGTTCCATTGAAGCATCAACCATGGCAGGTCGAATTTGGAGCTGGAATTTAGACAACTGGGCTCTCAATACACATCCATTCATCACTTGGAACATCTTGGCACTTCTGTTTCAGCTCACCATAGCCAAAGAACTACTGTTTCATCATTGCATCTTCAACAAGGTTGGTTTTCGATTCTCTTGGTTGATGAAATTATGATATGCTTCATGAAGATCTTGCTATGCTGATTACAATGCAACTTGAATCGTGGCAAATGGTTGATTATTGAGAGAGTTACATTGATTTTAAGTTTGGTTGCTAAATATGTTCTTGCTTATTTCTTGGTTGTTAGTTCAAATTGTTGAAAAATAAGGTTAGATTTGTATTGTACACGTTTAGACGGTTCGAATGCCATGCTCATTTCCCAATTCTGGGAGAAATGTTCTTCATCATGATGAATGTTGCACTGTAGCGCTTAAACCCTAATTTATTTGAACCCAGAACTTGTTTGATCGCTAAAACCCGTGTTTGCATGATTCTCCCGTGTTTTTGGCCATGAAACCAATGAATGCCTGCCACGCTTCTAATTGGAACGCTGCGTTCCATTTAACTGACCGAGTAATTACCACTTTGCCACTGCCAGTTTAATTATTTCATTTAATCATTTCATTTTGCAATTTTTATTTCATTTGCATGGCCAATCTTCAAAAATTCATAAGTTGCTCAATATTTATCCAATTTTGGTGGGATTTTTTGTGGATTTATCCTCTTGACCTCTAGTTTTTTATGATGTTTTTTCCAGATTTTTTGCACGTGTGAATTTTAAAATGTGCTAGGGTTTGCTCATGTTGTCCATTTTATGTATGTCTTGCTAAATTGCTTGTGAAATGGTGATACTTTATCCAATGCTCCCAAAATTTTTTGTGCTTAAACTAGACATGTTCATGGTGATTTTGGTATAGAGTTTGTAATTTTCTCATTGCTGGTTGTGGAGATATGATTTTTTAAATAGGGGTGTGACAATTTGTGTCACACCATGCATGTCCAACTTCATGATTTTAATTACCTTGCCTATTGAACTCAAAATGGTCTGATTTTTTGCATGAACATACTTATGGATGTTAAGAATACATGTGAATTTTTCTGGAATTTTGGGAAGCATTTCCTATTTGATTGATAATTTCTCCCCTGTTTGACCAAATTGTTGACTTTTGTGACACATGATGCCATGTGATTTGTGAAATTCTCATGCTTAAATGGATGGACTTGAAATTTGACATGTGCATTGTAGACATCTTAAAGTTTGTCATGGTTTTAGTCCCATTCATTTCTCATATGTTGTCACTGTTTTATGATTTATTCAAGTTGGTGCATGTTTGGTTGACTTCTTTGAGCTTGCTTGAACTTGCTTTGCCTTTCTGAATTTAATTTCCCTACTTCCTTTGATCCAAATAAGCTGAAATTTGGTATTCCTATCATGTTGTGGATGATGTTTGATCATGATTTATTTGAGGAATTTTTGAATTGTTTATGATTGGATTTGAGTTGAGTCATTCTGTTGACTTCTTTGAGGTTCTATTTGCCATGCTTTGACCTAATTTGCTTGTGAAATGATGATGATGAATGATATGATTGTGAAACCACTTGGGTTTGCTTCTTGTTTGATTTTTCTTGACTTTGGGCACTTGTCCCTTGCTGTTTTAAACTTTTTGTCTCCTTTTGACCCTAGGCTTGTCCTAGTGGTCTTGTTGCTCATGTTTAAACTTGTTGTTTCAGGTTAAGCAGTAATTGCATCAAAGAGATTAATGCAAGTTGATTAAGTTTGATGGTTTATCATGGACTAACTTATGTGTTTTGTAGGTTGCTTAGCTCACTTGCTTTGAGCTTGTGCTTTGCACATCTGATGGACTGTCTTATCTGTTTGACTCTTATGCTGTTGATTTTAACTTTGTGTCTGGTATACTAATTGTGCTTGACTGATTTCAGGTACATTTAGTTGCTTTTAGTTCCTTGTGAACTTTGCTTTGCTTTGCTTGATAAGCAATTTGCATTGAGGTATAATTTCCTTACTCCATGTAGTCTGGAAGACCTGGCCTGTTACTTGGCCAGGCACTTGTCTGAAGTCCTCCTTAAGAGGCAATGTTTGTGACTATTTACCTTTGTCCTTGTACATATTCAAAGACCTCCTAAGTGAAGAGGCAATTGGCAGAACCCAAGGGATATGCAATCTATCCCCTGCTATTCTGTGTGTCGTCTGCTTTGCTCACACCACTGTGTTGATGCATTGCAGATACAAACCCAAGATCTTGTACAGTTGTACAGTTGAGTCAGTATCAAATGTGTAGAAGGGTTCCCACTTTCTGAACCCACACATTCTTGTCTTAAGCTCTCCCAGGCCAGGGATAAGAGCTGTGAAGTCTTATCTTCACTCACCCTTCATCTGCTTCACCTTAGCCCCCTCAATGGCAAGGTTAAGAGCTAACACTACCCAGTTACAGTGGTTTATTTGTTGAGGTTGATATGACCCCTCGACTAAAACTTAACCTTGTTTGAGCCCATTGCTTGCATATAGTGTGTGCTACTTGTGTTTGTGTGTTTGCTTTAGCTTGCTTCCTGTGTAAGTTAGGTTAGGTGTGGCTTGCTTCCTGTGCAATTCGTGTTTAGGATAGGCTTGCTTCCTGTGCAAGTTAGCTAGAAACCTTAACTTAGGGATGATTTGGCATGATAACATCTAGGCTCGAGTCGTAGTCTCCCTAGTTGTGTCTCCCTCTGTTATCTGGTTAGGCTAGTCCTGTGTCCCTCCGTAGGGGAACTACGTCGCCCTGATCCTCATACCAGATGAGGTACGTAGGCAGGAGATGAGCTGATCTCTCCGGGCGCCCTTTTTCTTTTTCAACCTTTGTGTTTCAACCCCCTTTGTGTGTGTTGTTGTGTGCTTGGAAGCTGATGTAAGTCCATCGAGTGGCATTCGGGTTCCAGTGTGGTTTTGTTTGGTTCGGATGCTGATGTAAGTCCAGTGATTGGCATTCAGGCTCCACGTTTGCCTTCCTGTGTGTGTTTTGGTTCGGATGCTGATATAAGTCCAGTGATTGGCATTCAGGCTCCACGTTTGCCTTTGCCTGTGTTTGTTTGTGTGCGTGTTAGCCGAGCTACGAATGCTCTGATTCTCCTTCGTCCAAAGGAGATATGTATGCATAGGATGCGATATCCTAGCGAGCATGTGTCTTTTCCCAGTCCGAACTACTTAGACTCTGATGTCTATGCCTGATAGACTAAGTAGGCCCAGGATGCGATATCTTGCCGAGTCAGTCTTGTCTGTTTTCTTGTGTCTCTTTCAGCCAGTTTGTTTGTGTGTGAGCAGTGTTTTAGCAACCATTTTTCCTTCCTTTTGTGCGTGGATCCCGTCGAGTACGACAGATGCGTAGGGGTGCTAATACCTTCCCTTCGCATAACCGACTCCCGATCCCATTCTCTTTGGTCGCGAGACCACGTCTTTTCCAGGTTTACTCTGAGCGTTTCCTTTCCCTCTTTTGGGATAAATAACGCACGGTGGCGGCTCTGTTGTTCTTGTTTTCCCGCCGGTTTTTCGCGTAATGCGACAATGTGCAATCCATCCCCTGCTATTCTTGTTGAGTCGTCCCTCTGCTCACACCGCTGTGTAGATGCATTGGGACATTAACCCAAGATCTTGTACAGTTGTACAGTTGTGTCAGAGTCATGAGTGTAGAAGGGTTCCCGCTTTCTGAACCCACGCTCCTTTGTCTGAAGCTCTCCCTGGTCAGGGATAAGAGCTGTGAAGTCTAATCTTCACTCACCTTTCATCAGCTTCACCCTGACTCTCAATGTCAGGGTTAAGAGCTAACACTACCCTTGTACAGATGACTTGCCTTGGCAGTCTGACCCATTGTTTGAGCCCACTTCTGACTGGATATAGTGTGTGCTAAATGTGAATGTTTGCTTTGTTTTGTTTATGCTTGCATGCTTGTTTTTCCTGGTTAGGATTAGCTTGCTGTTGTGCAAGTAGATAGTGAACCTTAACATAGGGCAATGATGCATGATAACACCTAGGCTCGAGTCCAACTCCCTAGTAGTGTGTCTCCCTTTGTGTCTGGTTAGAATTTCTTTCCCTGTTTAGGGGAACTACGTCGCCCTGATCCTCATACCAGATGAGGTACGTAGGCAGGAGACCGTGCGAGGTCTCTCCGGGCACTTTGTTTTCTTTTCGTGTGTGTGCTTGACAGTTATAGGCTCGAGTTCCCGACTCCCTATTAACTTGTTGGTTGTTGTGTGCTTGGAAGCTGATATAAGTCCAGTGATTGGCGTTCGGGTTCCAGTGTGGGTTCGTTTGGTTCGGAAGCTGATATAAGTCCAGTGATTGGCGTTCGGGTTCCCTGTTTGCCTTTTTGTGAGTGTGTTTGTTTCGGCGTGTGTGAGCCGAACTACGGCAGCTCTGATTCTCGTTCCAGACGAGATACGTAGGCATAGGATGCGATGTCCTAGCGAGCCCGTTCCTCTTATCCCCACCTGTGTTGTTTTCGGTGTGTGTGTGTGTGGTGTTTTGTTTTAGCAACCTTTTTTCTATCTTTGAGCGTGGATCCCGTCGAGTACGACGGACGTGAGGGGTGCTAATACCTTCCCCTTGCGTAACCGACTCCCGTACCCTTTCTCTTTGGTCGCGAGACCATGCTTTTTCCAGGTTTACTCTGAGCGTTTCCTTTCCCTCTTTTGGGATAAATAACGCACAGTGGCGGCTCTGTTTGTTTTTGTTTTAGCCCGCCGGTTGTTTTTCGCGGATGCGACAGCTGGCGACTCTGCTAGGGAAGCCACATAGATGTTGACCTGTGCTGGTCCATCTTCCCTAAGCGAGTCTCTCCTAGCGTTCTAGGATAGTTTAGGTTGCTTGTTTTGTGTTATTTATTGCATTTATTGTTCTGACTGTGTATATATTTGCATAAATATTTGCATGCATCATACTATCATGTTGCCTTCCTCTGTGCAGGTGGTTCCTCTGTTTGGGGTGGGTGTTTTGAGTGGGGCTAAAACCCAGGCCCGAGTATACACCTAGGATTAGTGTGGTTTCATGTTGCCTCTTTCATGTTAGGTTAACATGTGCTGGGCAATGTGATGTACCACAAGCCGGACGAGGTTCATTTGATAGTGCTCTTCCTTTGTGGGGTACTCCACTCTGGTTGAGTCACCTCATCTGAGCTATTGACTCTGGTGACCGATCATTTCCCGGATCTTGGGTTTAGACGATCTTAAGGGAGCTACAATGGCACACCCGAAAGGGCAAACCCATTTAGTATCTTTGCCCGATTGTCGAGACTATTATCCGCCTTAGGATGACCTGATTAGAATTTACCTGTGAGGGGAGGGTGATTCTTTCAGATGCAGTGTTCAGATGGTGACTCAGATGGTGACTTTTGGTTCCGTGGATCAGAGTCATATTTATAAGTCGGATTTATGGCCGTTTATTTCTGAGACGCCGAAGTGCTGTCCGAGTTATTTATCAGTGGGGATCCGTTTATTTCAGGATTCCCCGGGCCGATTCAGAGGATTGAGGTTATCTGCTCAGAGATTGTCTGGTGATGATGATGGTGTATCTTTCAGTTCCATTTATTTCGGAACCCTTAAGGTGGATTTGTGGTTACATATTCCCTCAGATGGTTGTGATCGGTTCAGAAGTCAGGGCTGTGATTCAGAGCAACAGATGATCAGATGACTTGGAGGATGGCACTATGCATTGCATTCATTCATCAGCATCATCACATTTTGCATTTACCTGCATCTAACACATGTTTATCCATATGCAGGGACATTTTTGATCGAGATCCTGGTTGAGAGACTTTTTGCTCAAATATGAGGACCGGTTTGAAGCATGATGTCGCTTATAGCTTCTTCGACCCAGAGATTGGTGGGCTGAGAGATATGATAGCCTTGATTACACCCGACCATGTGGGGTTGTTCAGAGAGTCATACGGTAGTATTCTGAAGATGGTTTTCCGACTCACTGACAGCGACAGGAGCTCCATTCATACTCTTCTCCAGTTCTATGACCCGGGTTTGAGATGTTTTGTGTTCCCGGATTATTTGTTGGGACCTCTGATGGAGGATTATGTTAGCATTTTGGGTATTCAGATCCGAGATCAGATTCCTTTCCATGCTACTAGGGTGGAGCCTGACGTCCTTGGGATTTCCCGTGCTCTTTATTTGAGTCCGGAAATGATCAAGGAGGGTTTGAAGGAGAAAGGAAAATTACCTAGTTTTCATTTGAGTTTCTTGGAAGCTAAAGCCAAGGAATATGCTGCTGCGGGTAACTGGAAGACGGTTTGTGCTTTGATTGCTGTAAGCATTTATGGGATTATTTTGTTTCCTAATCAGAAGAGCTTCGTGGACCATAATGCTATCAGATTGTTCATACAGAGGAACCCTATTCCTACTCTGATCGGAGATGTCTATTACTCAGTTCATAACAGGAACGAGAAGCGACGAGGGGGTTTGATCCGGTGCTGTGCTCAGTTACTATTCAGGTGGTTTATGGGGTATTTGCCTTCTCGGGGTGCTTTTGCTCATCTTGATCTTGTTGTCAAGTGGTCCTTCAGGTTGATGGGGTTGCGGGCTGCTGACATTGCTTGGACTCATAATGGTATGGCTGGACGAGATTTTATATGCAGTTGTGGGAGTCTTCCCAATGTGCCTCTGGTAGGAGTGCAGGGTTGCGTCAATTACAACCCGACGCTTCTCAGGAGACAGATGGGGTTTGCTGTAGAGGGTCCTCCTCTCAGTCGAGAGATTCAGGAGTCTTTTTACTTCCCGATTGATGGCAATCAGGCCAAGCTGAGGCAAGTTTTGGATGAGTGGCGTGATATCCAGAGAAAGGGCAAAGTTCCTTATGGCAAGGTCAACTGTCGGTATTTTCCTCTGTTTGATGATTGGTTGCGGAAGAGGATAGAGCTTACACTTCTACCATTTCCGGGAGGTGATCCTTGGTGCCCTATGATTGAGGGTCCGCGTTCTTCTGTCAGTATGGAAGAATTCCTCGAGATGAAGAGAGCCAGAGATCAGTTGCTTGCAGAGAAAGCTGAATTGGAGATGAGTGTTGCTCGGATTCAGACGGCTAATCAGGAGATCAAAGTGAAGATGGAAGATCAGGATAAACGACATGCCTTGGAAGCAAAGCGCTTTGAAATGGATACTGCCTACTATGGGAAGATCAGCCAAGCCTTAGCGTCATCTACCAGAGAGCACGACATCACGAAGGAGAGGCTAGCCAGAGCTACAAGGGTTATTGAAGATCAGAAGAGGAGGCAAATCCTCGTGAGAGATCAGAGGGACGACAGAGTCCGAGTTCTCATTGCTGAGTGGGAAGCCAAGCTGAAGACCAAGGAATCAGAGAAAGCGAAGATCATCGCTGAGAGAGATTATTGCATCGCCGAGAGAGATCATTACATTGCTGAGAGAGATCATTACTTCAAGCAGATGAAGATTCACCAGAAAGAGGTGGGGAGATTACAACAAGAGAATACAGAGCTCAGGTTCGCCGCAGAGTTTGCAAAGATGGTTGATGAGATAGGGCCTTCTGTGGGACCTTCATCAGGCTAGATTTGTCTCATTTGTGTGGATTACCGTCAGGCTTGTTGACGGAATTCATTTGCTTGTATTTCTTTCCTGATTCTGGAGATTTGTATCTGATTTGATGTATGACTATGGCGATTATTGTGCATTTTGTTATGTGATGGTTATTTTCATTCGGTGATCGATCTTCCAGCTTTATTTGCTTTACCGTATGCACTCACACGGCACACACATGGTTGGGGGTATTTTACTAAATCATATATCTCTGATCTGTATGATGAAACCAGATGCTGAATGTCAGAATATTGCTGTCGGATTGTTATATGTCTCGATGAAGCCAGGATCAAGAGACAAAGTGTTCCTCATGTGGATAAACACTGCATTCATGCATGATCATAATAACTTGTGTTTTATTTTGCAGGTATCAGTTCTAACGTGCTTGATTGTTGCAGGAATCATTGCTCGTGCTCGCAAAGTTGTACCTTTGCACTCAACGCGCCCTCACAGATATTTCACTCGACGCAATACTCCCAGACTGATGGATCTTTCGAACACTGATATTCTTGAGCTGAAGGACAAGATGAACGAGCTGATCAACATCATGCAAGGTTTTGCAGTTGGTCAGAAGGCTCTAGCTGATAAAGTTGAGAAGCTCGAGCGGGCTTCTGCTGCTAACAGCGGTGTGAACCTGGATGGTGTCTCCAACCAGGGGCTGGGTGGTTCTCGAGATGGTGGCAAGAGAACAACAGTGGGTATAGTGAATAACGCTGCTGGTTTCGGTGCTGCGGGTGGTCAGCCGGGCCAGAACCTGAAAGACAGTCTGTTCCCGCCTTTCTTCGGTGTTGATGACGACAGAGAGGAAGACAGAGAGGCCGATCAGTTCTCGATGCACAATGAACCGTTTGGTCAGTACGGTGCTCCACCACAGAATAAAGAGATTCAGCTGCTGGCTGAGAAAATCAGAGCTTTGGAGAGTTATGCCACTCCTGGGGTGGTCAATATGTCAAACATGGGGCTAGTGGAGGGGATTGTGATCCCGCAGAAATTTAAAGCGCCCACATTTGATAGGTACAATGGGAGTTCCTGCCCCGAGACTCATCTGCAGGCGTTTGTCCGAAAGATCTCTGCATACACCATGGACCAAAAGCTGTGGATGTACTTCTTCCAGGACAGTCTGTCAGGAGGCTCACTGGAGTGGTACACCAAGCTCAAGTCCTCAGATATCAAGAATTGGCAAGATCTTGGGGACGCATTCTTTAAACAATATCAGTTCAATGCTGATATGGCTCCGAGTCGTACCCAGCTGCAGGGTATGTCTCAGAAAAATAACGAAGGGTTTAAAGAATACGCTCAAAGGTGGAGGGAGTTAGCGGCCAGAGTGCAACCTCCACTGGTGGACAGAGAGATGTCTGATCTCTTTATGGGGACCCTGCAAGGGGCATATGCTGAGAGGATGGTTGGTTGTCCGGTGACCAACTTTTCGGATATAGTCGTGGCCGGGGAGAGAACTGATAGCTGGTTGAAGCTCGGGAAGATTCAGGGTAACGCTTCTTCTTCAGGGTCGAAAAAGCCTTTTGGGAGTGGTCAGAGGAAGAAGGAGGGAGATACCAGTGCGGTCTATGCACAGAGAGGACCCAGTAGGGATCGTTACTTCCAGCACACTGCTGCGGTAACTATTCCTGCTGAGCATCAGCCTACACCGCAACAGCAACAGCAACAACCTCGACAACAAAGACAACCGTTTCAGCAGGGGCCTCAGAGGGCCGGGTACCAGGTCAGGGGCCGAATGAATGACAGGCAGTTTGACAGGCCACCGGTGACTTACTCTTTTTTGCTGAAGAAATTGCAAGATTTGGGGCTGGTACAACTCAGAACTTTGGCACCTTTGAGACCTGATCAGAGGCCAGCCAATTATGATGAAAATGCAAAATGCGAATTCCATTCGGGTGCTCCCTGACATAATGTAGAGAACTGCAAAGCTTTTAAGCACGTAGTTCAAGACTTGGTGGATTCGAAAGCTATCAACTTCACACCTTCTCCCAATGTCAATGCTAATCCCATGCCCGCGCATGGTCAAAGGGGGGTGAATGCTATCTCTGAGGAGAGTAGGGTTGGGCTGTCTACTGTTGATCAGTTGAAGACTCCGTTGGCTGAGGTCAAACGGCAGTTGATGTTGAATGGGGTTCATCCGGGCTGTGGTATTGATTGTGCTGAGTGCACTGTTGTTCAGAACGGATGTGAATTATTGAGGAGGACTGTCCAGGGTCTGATGGACGATGGAAGTATTTTGATCGAGAAGGCTGTTAAGGGGAAAGATGAGGTCTCCACCATAACGATTTACTTTGACCCGGTGGATTTGTCAACTCTTGCTGAGGCGGCTCCAGTTACCATCACGGTACCTGGACCAATTCCGTATGACAAAGATGATGCCGTGTGTCATACCCCAAAAATTACCCATCATTTTTCCTAAAAAAAAAAAAAAAAAAAAAAAAAAAAAACGAAAAAAAAAACGAAAAAAAAAAACGAAAAAAAAATTAATTAATTAATTAATTAATTAATTAATTAATTAATTAAAATAAATATATAAATAAAATATAACAAATTATTTTGGACTTGGGTCTCCCTCATTTCAAGCCCATTACCCACGAAATTAGTCTATAAATACTGAAGTTTCAGTAGAGGAAAAGACGGGGAGTTAGACTTGGAGTTTACACTGGGAGATTCACTGGAGAAAGAAGGAAGAGAAGCAAAACACTCTGAGGTTTCCTTGGAACAAAACCTTGAGGAAAAATAAAGAGAGAGAACAGAGAAGGACGGATAGAAACTTTGGCATAGGAACCCTGCCTACCCGGAGAATTCAGAGTAAAGAAACCCTGAAGGCAGCCCATCTGCACCGAAGCCATCGCCGTCCAATTCCCGCTGCCTAACTTATTCCGATACTACAAGTGGTCAATCCCTTCAACCTTGAATTGGCAAACAGGTTTGCGTATCTCTATTGTTTATACTTTCAATTGGCCATATCTACATATATAATGCATCATGATTAAATGTTGATATATAATTTGCTTTCGTATGGGAATTTAAATATGCCTGAATACCCTGAATGTTTGACCATGTTATTCCTGTGATAAAATGCCATAAAATTCAAAGTTCCTAACATGGGGCTGTTTTCAAATTCAAAATCCGTGGCCTTCGCTAGGCGAGGCAGAGGCGAACGAGACAGTACCTGATTCTTCTAGTCTGTTTTTTTTATGTTTTTATCATAGCCATGCATTATTCATCCTATCCTATTTATTGTTGTGATATTTCTCCGGTGTAATCTTCGATTGCACCCTGATTTGGTGTTCTGACATGTTCCTTTTTTGAGTTTCGTAAAGGTTCACATATCCCAGGAAAAGGTTATTGGCTAGGTATTCCACTTTATTTGTGGGATACCCTTGTGGAGTTTCACCCTAAATTAATTTTTTAATGTATTAATTTCTAATGTATTAATTTTTAATATATTATTTTTAATAATTTTAATGTGGAGTTTCATCCTAATTATATAATTAATTGTAAAACTTTGCCTTTGAATAAGTGATCTTGGACCTCTCTTTGTTGCCTTACGATTACGATATTACGGTCATGTCCCGCGAACGTGGGGATACCCTTAGCAAAGACCCTTCGGTTAAATCATCATAAAATAAATTATAGTCCCTCGGATGTTGCCTTCGAATATACAACTTTGTCCCTCGATGACCCTCCGATGTTGCCTACGGTTAAAAGATGATAGTCCCTTCGAATGCTAAGGTATCCTCGTAACTGTTGCCTTCAATGACCAATCGATGACCCTACGATGACCCTTTTACATCCAAAGGATAAAACTACTTATTTCTCAATAATAAGGACAGTTTTACCCTCATAAGGATAGGAAATACTCATAAAGACCTTGGGTCGGTATAACTCTTAATTGCTGGCTCACAACCTAAAACATTTTTCACACCTCACACCTTTCAAAATACCTTCAGAAAATCACCACTTGGTATACATTCATACTAGAATCATTACCGAGTTATATTTTTCTAAACAATTTTCAAAACTAAACGAGATAATCACTTTGTATACATTCATACAAGAATCATTACAAAGTTAAATTCTCTTTTCAAAACAATTTTCTAAACAATTCACAAACACTTTTTTTTAGACAAAAATAATATAAGTGATCGAGCAATTAAGAGCCCATGGATAACCATGGATACAAAGGGTGCTAACACCTTCCCTTTGTATAATGTACCTCCCGAACCCAAAATCTAAATTAAGGTCTTTCCTGTTCTTTTCCACCTTTCCTTATTGGATAAAAGAAAAGTCGGTGGCGACTCTTGCTAACCGCGACATTGCGATAAAAAACACAAAAAGTCCAGTTCACCGTATGACAGAACTGGCGACTCTGCTGGGGATGCTAAATATTTAAAAAGAGAGGTTACCTTAAAAACAAGATCACTTATTCAATTTGTCTGATTTATTTTTAAGGGATTGCTTGGGTATGTTATGCTTGAGTGAAAGATCCTACACCCGGATCTAGTGTACCTTAGGTAAGTAGCAAGAGATCATCGCGACTGTCCGGCGTATACTGGAATGGTCAAAATGATGGCTACGGTTAATGTGGCACTTTGGATGTCCTGATGTTCCTCATGTTAGTTGAGGAAATATTTGGCATTCGCGTGGTGTCATAAAAGCATTAACCAGACCTTTAGAACCCTAATTGACTCATCCTGGCCATTAGAAAGTAGTGAGATAACTGGCTTCGGTTCCGACTGGAGTTGGTTGAGACTCGATACTACACTCTTTGAGATTGGACTTTAGGGAAGCTTCGGTCAACCACTTGGTGTTGCACTGAAGTGGACTTAAGGAAAGGTCAATGATTTGAGATCCTTCTAGAACCCGGTTACTATTCTAAGACAGGTTGAACCAACCAAACTTCAGTGGGGAGGGTATTTACCTATGGAACTCACGCAAGCCTTAAAACCTAGGAATGATTGTTGTGTGACTTGCTTGTGCTTGTTATTTATCTAACAACATGACATCATAACAACATAACATCATAACATCATGGCATTGTACTAACCATTTCAAGGATTTAGGGATTTAACTCTGCTAAAAAAAAAACAGAAAAAACAAAAACAAAAGCAAAAACAAAAGAGAAAAGAAAAAAAAGCTCTTTTTGTTAGTTTATGCAAAGTTAAATCCCGAAAGTCCTTGAAAACATTTCATACATTGCATTGCATCGCATAACAGGTATTCTAAAGGATCAGTGTTCTCACGATTTTCCTATCAAACAGATTCCAGCAGATTCAAACAGATTGAACAATGGCTCTCGAACAAACTGTCAAAGATCTCCAGGCCCAGAATGCTCAATTCCAGGAAATGATGCTGAGCTTATCTAAGGGGCAGGAAGAACTGAAAGCTCTTTTGATGGAGAAGAAGAAGGACCAGAAACCTGTGGGTTACATCAACCCGGGGAGAAGGCTTAAGGGACAGGTTACAGGAGTCAAGATTAGAATTCCGAAGGATTCAGAAGAAGAGACCGAGAATGATTTGGAAGATGAGAATCCTAATCTCGTCAATTCTGAGGACGACGATGAAGATTATGAACATGAACAGTACTCTCCGAAGGATGATAAGTACAAGTTGCTGGAAGAACGTATGCTAGCTATGGAGGGGCAGAAAGTGCCCGGTCTGGATTTCGAAAACTTGGGTCTGGTCTCTGATGTGGTCATTCCCCGCAAATTCAAGGTTCCCATTTTCACTAAGTATGATGGTGCCTCTTGTCCTCAGATGCATCTAAGGGCTTATGTGAGAAAGATTCAGCCGCACACTACTGATAAGAAACTGTGGATCCATTTCTTCCAAGAGAGTCTGTCTGGCACACAGTTAGAGTGGTATTATCAGCTTGAGAGCTCTAACATCCGCACATGGACTGATTTAGCAACAGCTTTCTACAAGCACTACCAGTATAATTCTGAGTTAGCGCCTACTCGGCTACAGCTACAAAATATGACTATGGGCTCTAAAGAAAGTTTCAAAGAATATGCTCAAAAGTGGAGAGATTTGGCTGGCAGAGTCCAACCCCCTATGACTGATCGAGAGTTAGTGGACATGTTCATGGGTACACTGACTGGCCCATTCTACAGCCATCTACTGGGAAGTTCCTCGTCAGGTTTCACTGAACTTATCTTGACAGGTGAGCGGGTTGAAAGCGGCATTCGAAGTGGAAAGATACAGGCAGCTACTTCTGCAAGCACCAAAAGGTCCTATCAGGGAAAGAATGAATCAAATGCTGTGTACAGTGAGAGGAAGCATAACAAGAAGAATCGTGACCATACTGTTGGGGCAGTTACAATTGCCGCACCGCCATCTCAGAACTTCCAACACAGACAAGACAGGTCGAGAAGACAGTTTACCAAGATCAATATGACTTTAACCCAAGCACTGCAGAGTATGTTAAAGGCCAATTTGATTACCCTCAAAGGCCCTCCTGCAAATCCCAACACTACTTCTCCTCGTTATAATCCCAACGCCAGGTGTGCCTATCACTCCGATAGCCCCGGGCATGATACGAATGATTGCTGGTTGTTGAAGAACAAGATTCAGGATATGATCGACGCTGGAGAAATTGAATTTGATCCTCCGGCGACCCCCAATGTCATCACAGCACCTATGCCTAATCATGACCAGAATGTTAATGTTGTGGACGACAATTCTCACGTTACTGACGTTGCTGATTTAGCATCTCCTCTCCTGATCGTTAAGAAGAATTTATTGCAAGCTGGTTTATTTCCAGGTTGTGCTGAAGATTGCGATCTCTGTGTACTCCGACCCAATGATTGTTTGAAGTTGAAGAACGGCATTCAACGGCTGATGGATGATCGTACAATTCTATTTGAAAGGGTTCCTAAGGTGGACAACTCTATTGAAGAGGTATCTGTGATTGCTAGGTCCAAAGCTCCAGTGAAGATTACCGCTACTAGAGTGCCTGTGAAGATTACCGCTGAGCCCAAAGTGGCTCCCCTGATTATTACCGCACCTGGCCCCGTGCCATATTCCTCCAGCAAAGCTATTCCGTGGAACTATGGAGGCGACGTTTACATCCATGGCATAAAGCAAGTTGGTAGTCCTGCTAATCCTAATAATATTGTGGGGACTAGTAAAGTTACTCGAAGTGGAAGGATCTACTCCCCAGAAATCTCACCTCCCGCTCCCGAAATTCGAGGAAAAGGACCAGTCAATCCTCCTCAGTCAGAGACATCGGTCGAAGTTACTTCTGAAGATGTTGCCAAACAGGAAATGGAAGAGATGCTGAAAATCATCCGTAAGAGCGATTTTGATGTAGTGGAACAATTGGGGCATACTCCGTCTAAAATCTCAATGTTGTCCTTGTTATTATCCTCTGAATCCCATGCCAATGCATTGATGAAATTCTTGAAGACCGCTCATGTGCCTCAAGAAACATCGGTCGATCAATTCGAACATTATGTTGCTAATTTGACTGTTGACAATGGCCTAGGCTTTTCCGATGCTGACTTGACGCCAACAGGAAAGAATCACAATAAAGCTCTGCATATCTCCATCGAGTGTGAGGGGATCACCCTGGCTCACGTGTTGATCGACAACGGCTCTTCCTTGAATGTGCTCCCGAAAGCTGTACTCGATAAATTTGACTACAAAGGCATTGAACTGAAACCTAGTGATGTTGTGGTGCGTGCTTACGATGGTGCGAAGAGTGTTGTCTATGGTGAAGTGGTTCTCCCTATCAAGATAGGACCTCAAGTCTTCAACACTACCTTTCACGTGATGGACATTCGTCCCGCCTACTCCTGCTTGTTGGGGCGCCCTTGGATCCATGGGGCAGGTGCGGTAGCTTCGTCGCTTCATCAAAAGCTGAAGTATCCAATAGCAGGCATGGTTGTCACTGTATGTGGAGAAGAAGAGTATATTGTCAGTAGTGTGCAAGCCTTCAAATACGTCGAGATGGATGGTGAATTCTTTGAGACTCCTTCTCAGTCATTTGAAGTGGTTCCTCCACCCAGTCCTGTCCTTAAGCCAACTCCCCTTGTGCCCAAGGTTGTTCGTGCTCCCCCTGTCATGATCTCTCTGAAAGATGCTCAAGCCGCGGTTGAAAATGGTGATCGTGCTGGTTGGGGTCAACTGATCAATGTACCGTACAAGTCTGATAAAGCTGGCCTGGGGTTTAACTCTGGAAAGATAGTCAAAAATCAGATTAATGCTATGGAAGATGCTGATAGTGATTGCGACTTGGATAGCTGGATTTTCCCAACAATTGGTGACGGACTCAACAATTGGAAGACTGAAGACATTATCCCGATTTCCTTTAGTCAGGAGTAATTGTTATTGTTTATTCTAGAATTGCAAATTTTAATTTTCTTTTACAATCAAACTTCTTAAAGCATTGTGTCTATGCCCGAGGCACAATGGCTAATTTGTTAGGGGTTTTGTCATTTTCATAAGCATATTTATATTCAATAAATCAATGGACGTTTTGCATTCAAATATTGCGCTCTTTGTCTTTCCTATTATCTTTCAAACAAGCTATGTTTTCTTACACACACGCACGTAACGAATTGCAGATCCCTATCCACTCTGGATCCTGTTGATAATAGTTCTACTACTGTTCATTATGACTTTGAAAATCCGATCTACCGAGCCGAAGATGGAAGTGAGGAAGATTGTGAAGTACCTGAAGAACTTGCCAGAATGTTACTACAAGAAGAAAGGACTATACAGCCGCATGAGGAGTCAGTTGAGACTGTAAATCTGGGTACCGAGGTGGACAAGAGAGAAGTCAAAATAGGAGCAGGCTTGGAAATCAGTGTCAAAAGAAGATTGATTCAAATGCTACATGACTATGTGGAGATTTTTGCTTGGTCTTACGAAGACATGCCAGGGCTGGATACCGATATAGTAGTGCATCGTTTGCCGACGAAGGAAGATTGTCGTCCTGTTAAGCAAAAGGTTCGTCGCATGCGTCCTGAAATGTCCGAGAAAATCAAGGCCGAAGTCATGAAACAATTCGATGCTGGTTTTCTGGCGGTTACTTCTTATCCTCAACGGGTTGCTAATGTGGTAACAGTGCCAAAGAAGGATGGTAAGGTGCGAATGTGTGTGGATTACAGAGATTTGAATAGAGCGAGTCCCAAGGATGATTTCCCACTGCCACACATTGATGTTCTGGTAGACAACACCGCTCAACACAAGGTATTCTCCTTCATGGATGGATTCTCGGGTTATAACCAGATCAAAATGGCACCTGAGGACATGGAGAAGACTACGTTTGTGACGCAATGGGGCACCTTCTGTTATAAAGTAATGCCGTTTGGTTTAAAGAACGCAGGAGCAACGTACCAGCGTGCTATGGTGGTTTTGTTCCATGACATGATCCATCATGAAATAGAAGTATATGTGGACGATATGATAGCCAGGTCTCATACTGAAGAAGAACATCTCGATCATTTATACAAACTGTTTGAGAGGCTGAAGAAATACAAGTTGAGATTGAACCCGAACAAATGCACCTTTGGAGTAAGATCTGGTAAACTCTTGGGCTTTATTGTCAGTGGTAAAGGTATTGAGGTCGACCCAGCCAAGGTGAGAGATATTCAAGAGATGCCAGTTCCCCGTACGGATAAAGAAGTCAGAGGTTTCTTGGGACGTTTGAATTACATTGCCCGATTTATTTCCCATTTGACCGCTACTTGCAAACCCATCTTCAAGTTACTGAGAAAAAATCAAGGGATGATATGGAATGATGAATGTCAAGAAGCTTTCGACAAAATCAAGAAGTACCTCCAAGAACCTCCAATTCTGGTGCCACCAGTTGAGGGAAGACCTCTAATCATGTATTTAACCGTTTTAGAAAACTCAATGGGGTGCGTGTTGGGACAACATGACGAGTCCGGTCGAAAAGAGTATGCCATATACTACCTTAGCAAAAAGTTTACCGACTGTGAAACAAGATACTCACTGCTCGAGAAAACTTGCTGTGCTTTGGCCTGGGCTGCTCGCCGACTAAGACAGTATATGTTGAATCACACCACTTTGTTGATTTCTAAGATGGATCCTATCAAATACATATTTGAGAAACCCGCCCTCTCCGGAAGAATAGCAAGATGGCAGATGATTTTAACAGAGTATGATATCCAGTATACCACCCAAAAAGCAATCAAAGGAAGCGTGCTAGCTGATCATTTGGCTCATCAGGCCGTGAATGATTATCAGTCTATGAATTTTGAGTTCCCAGATGAGGATGTCATGCTTGTTACTGATTATGAAGAACCTGGACCGAATGAAGGACCCGAAGTGGGATCCCGATGGACTATGGTTTTTGATGGATCGTCTAACGCATTGGGCAACGGTATTGGCGTCGTGATCATTTCCCCCAAGGGTGGCCATACGCCTTTCACCGCTAGACTATGTTTTGAGTGTACCAACAATATGGCTGAGTATGAAGCATGTATTTTGGGACTCAGAGCTGCTATAGACCTGAGAATCAAGTTTTGAGGGTGTATGGAGACTCAGCCTTAGTAATCAGTCAGGTCAAAGGAGAATGGGACACTAAACATCCGAACCTCATCCCCTATCGAGAGCAGGTGTTGACATTAATCCCATACTTTGAAGAGATCACATTCGAACATATTCCCCGAGAGGAGAACCAGTTGGCAGACGCATTGGCTACCATGTCATCTATGTTCAGAGTCAGATGGGACAATGAAGCTCCCCGGATTACCATTGAACGACTAGACGAACCAACATATTGTTATGAACTTAACGCTGATGAAGTAGAAGAGAAGCCTTGGTTCCACGAGATAAAAAGATATTTAGAAGCTCAAGAATACCCTGAAGGGACATCCATCAATGACAGGAAATTTCTGAGGAAGTTCTCCGCTAAATTCTTTTTGAGTAATGGAATATTGTACAAACGTAACCACGATTCGACTTTGCTTCGCTGTGTGGATAGAAAGGAATCAGAGAAGATTATGGAAGACATGCACGACGGTATCTTTGGGACTCATTCTAGTGGACATACAATGGCCAAGAAGATTCTGAGGTCAGGGTATTATTGGTCTACCATGGAAACTGATTGCCACCATCACTCCAGAACTTGTCATAAGTGCCAGATCTATGCGGATAAAGTACATGTGCCTCCTGCTCCCTTAAACGTGTTGACAGCGCCTTGGCCCTTTGCAATGTGGGGCATTGATATGATTGGCGAGATTAAACCTACCGCCTCTAATAGACATCGTTTCATCCTTGTTGCTATTGATTACTTCACAAAGTGGGTGGAGGCAGCCTCATTTGCTTCTGTTACTAAGAATGTGGTGGCACGATTCATCAAGAACAGCCTCATCTGCCGATACGGCGTCCCTGAGAGAATTATCACTGACAATGGCACTAATTTGAACAACAAGATGATTACTGAACTCTGCACGCAGTTCAAAATAAAACACCATAACTCTTCTCCGTACCGGCCAAAGACGAACGGCGCTGTAGAAGCGGCTAATAAGAATATTAAGAAGATTATACAAAAGATGACGGTAACATACAAAGACTGGCATGAGATGTTACCATTTGCTCTTCATGGTTATCGTACTTCGGTACGAACTTCGACAGGGGCAACTCCTTTCTCTTTAGTCTACGGAATGGAAGCCGTTTTACCAGTAGAGGTTCAGATTCCCTCTCTAAGGATCATGAAAGAGGCGGGCTTAGACGAGGACGAATGGATTCAGACTCGACTCGGTCAGATACATTTGATTGATGAGAAGAGACTTGCGGCTGTATGTCACGGGCAGATATATCAGAAGCGCATGACCAGGGCATTCAACAAAAGGGTCAAGAGACAAGCGTATCAAATGGGCGACTTGGTGATAAAGCGTATCATCCTACCACAAACTGATCCCAGAGGCAAATGGACTCCCACATACGAAGGGCCATTTGTAGTTAAGAAGGTATTCTCTGGTGGAGCCATGATACTTGCTACAATGGATGGCGAAGATTTCCCGCATCCCGTGAACGCGGACATAGTTAAAAAATACTACGCATGAAAGAGACCCGCTAGATCGACGTATCTAGGCAAAAGTAAGGGCATCCCGGCGAACCAAAAGGGTTCGGGCAAAAATTAGGGATATATATAAAAAAATGTACACCCGGCAAGTCGAAAACCTGAAAAGGCGGCTTGGGCAAAAAAGGGTATCCTGGTGGACTGAAAACCTGAAAAGGTGGTCCAGGCAAAAATTAGGGATTAAAGCGTATGACTATGTCCCGTTCTCAGTCAACTTTATCCAAGTTCAAGGGATTGACCAAGCCAATCACTTCTATCCGACAGCAGGGGATGAGATGCTTGAAGACATAATGACAGTAGTAGACTTAAAATCAATAAGACTTTTCTGCATAGCTTTCTCTTTGTTTTTGACAATTTCCTCTTACTAGGATTTCTGTCTCCTTGTACACAGATTGCCTGTTCATAGGCCTCCTTTCAAAATCAATGCGATTCATTTCAAAAAAGATGCTTTTGTTTTACTTTTTCTGTTTTGTTTGCGTAAATGTCCATTGATTTAATTTGAATTAATATGTGCATTTGAATATGATAAATGTTTACCAAAATATATGCGTAGAATAGCAATAGCAATTACTACCCGACTTCAGGATCGAGGAGAAGGTCTAACCATGCTTCCAATGAATCCGCTACCAATTCTATTCCCCCAGCAAGTCTGTTATTCCTCAGAAGAAATTAGCAGTATTCCCCGGCACAGCCAGTTACTCCCCAACAGAGGTCGGCATCATCAGACAGATTGATCATCTCATCCATCCTCAGCCAAGATCTGTGGAATATTTCTACCATCAGACAGAATCAAGAACCCCCTGCCGAGAAAGGGTCATCGTTACAAATATCTCCAATCAGTAGATGGGGATTTATTTTCCCCAGTAGAGTCCCCAAGCAGAACTTCTCATACGCATAACTCATTCATTACATCATTTCACAGCATACGCATGCATACAACATTCGCATTTATTTTAGCATAACACGAAACATCTCATACATCATGACATAGCATGAAGCTAACTTTTCTTTGCAGGTTATTTATCCTCCTGATATAGTCAAAATAAAAGGTTCATTCAGACATACACCTTTATCAATCACATTCAAGATTCAGATACATATTTCAAATACAGTTCATGGGAACATTCATTCTGACAACACTTCGATATCCTCCTAACGATGGCATCTTTAAGCCCATCCCAGACATTTATTGCAAGTACAACATATACAGGTTATCAGATACAGCCTAACGTACGGTTCATTCTGATTCAGCCCAACATATGACTTCTTCAGCAACTCCAATGCGGTCTAACGTACGACCCATTTGGACCTTCAAATCCTCAGATGCTGCCTAGCGTACGGTACATTCAGGGGTGTAGTCTAGCGTACGACTACTTTCTTCTTCGGATACAGCCTAACGTACGGCTCATTCTGCAACTCAGATACGATCTAGCGTACGATCCATTCTGAACTCCAGCAACTCCAACGCGGTCTAACGTACGACCCGTTTGGATCTTACAACCCTCAGATGCTACCTAACGTACGGTACATTTCTGAAGTGTAGTCTGGCGTACGACTACCGCTTTCATCATCAGATGCGGCCTAACAGACGACTCATTCTGCGACGGTCTAACGTACGACCCGTTCGGATGTCCATCCCCTCAAATGCTACCTAACATACGATACATTTCTGAAGTGTAGTCTAACGTACGACTACCCCTTTCGTCATCAGATTCAGCCTAACGTACGGCTCATTCTGCAACTCAGATACGATCTAG
Organism: Lathyrus oleraceus; assembly: GCF_024323335.1. Classification (NCBI taxonomy): domain Eukaryota; kingdom Viridiplantae; phylum Streptophyta; class Magnoliopsida; order Fabales; family Fabaceae; genus Lathyrus; species Lathyrus oleraceus. The sequence goes on from NC_066585.1 coordinate 284,106,482, forward strand.
CGTATGGTCCATTCTGATCCTTTATCCCCAACAGCATATGACACACTCCGACTCCCCAGCGAAGTCGGCAGCGTAATGGATGACTCATTATTCGGTCTAATGTACGACCCAGTGTGGCACCCATGTCTTCAAATTGGCCTAATGTACGGCTCGATCTGAAGCTTTCGTCATCAAACCTCCCGGATGGCATCTTTAAGCCCATCTCCATCAAGACCAACTGTCGATTCTCAAGTGCAAATTTTTGGGGCATTCTAGTGTTTAATAATCTTCCACCTCCAGACCACGAATGGCATACACGCCATCCTAACTCTCTCGGTTCAAGAATATTGAACAGGGGCAGCTGTCATACCCCAAAAATTACCCATCATTTTTCCTAAAAAAAAAAAAAAAAAAAAAAAAAAAAAAAAAAAAACGAAAAAAAAAACGAAAAAAAAAAAAACGAAAAAAAAAGAAAAAAAAAATTAATTAATTAATTAATTAATTAAATAATTAAAATAAATATATAAATAAAATATAACAAATTATTTTGGACTTGGGTCTCCCTCATTTCAAGCCCATTACCCACGAAATTAGTCTATAAATACTGAAGTTTCAGTAGAGGAAAAGACGGGGAGTTAGACTTGGAGTTTACACTGGGAGATTCACTGGAGAAAGAAGGAAGAGAAGCAAAACACTCTGAGGTTTCCTTTGAACAAAACCTTGAGGAAAAAGAAAGAGAGAGAACAGAGAAGGACGGAGAGAAACTTTGGCATAGGAACCCTGCCTACCCGGAGAATTCAGAGTAAAGAAACCCTGAAGGCAGCTCATCTGCACCGAAGCCATCGCCGTCCAATTCCCGCTGCCTAACTTATTCCGATACTACAAGTGGTCAATCCCTTCAACCTTGAATTGGCAAACAGGTTTGCGTATCTCTATTGTTTATACTTTCAATTGGCCATATCTACATATATAATGCATCATGATTAAATGTTGATATATAATTTGCTTTCGTATGGGAATTTAAATATGCCTGAATATCCTGAATGTTTGACCATGTTATTCCTGTGATAAAATGCCATAAAATTCAAAGTTCCTAACATGGGGCTGTTTTCAAATTCAAAATCCGTGGCCTTCGCTAGGCGAGGCAGAGGCGAACGAGACAGTACCTGATTCTTCTAGTCTGTTTTTTTTATGTTTTTATCATAGCCATGCATTATTCATCCTATCCTATTTATTGTTGTGATATTTCTCCGGTGTAATCTTCGATTGCACCCTGATTTGGTGTTCTGACATGTTCCTTTTTTGAGTTTCGTAAAGGTTCACATATCCCAGGAAAAGGTTATTGGCTAGGTATTCCACTTTATTTGTGGGATACCCTTGTGGAGTTTCACCCTAAATTAATTTTTTTAATGTATTAATTTTTTAATATATTATTTTTTAATAATTTTAATGTGGAGTTTCATCCTAATTATATAATTAATTGTAAAACTTTGCCTTTGAATAAGTGATCTTGGACCTCTCTTTGTTGCCTTACGATTACGATATTACGGTCATGTCCCGCGAACGTGGGGATACCCTTAGCAAAGACCCTTCGGTTAAATCATCATAAAATAAATTATAGTCCCTCGGATGTTGCCTTCGAATATACAACTTTGTCCCTCGATGACCCTCCGATGTTGCCTACGGTTAAAAGATGATAGTCCCTTCGAATGCTAAGGTATCCTCGTAACTGTTGCCTTCAATGACCAATCGATGACCCTACGATGACCCTTTTACATCCAAAGGATAAAACTACTTATTTCTCAATAATAAGGACAGTTTTACCCTCATAAGGATAGGAAATACTCATAAAGACCTTGGGTCGGTATAACTCTTAATTGCTGGCTCACAACCTAAAACATTTTTCACACCTCACACCTTTCAAAATACCTTCAGAAAATCACCACTTGGTATACATTCATACTAGAATCATTACCGAGTTATATTTTTCTAAACAATTTTCAAAACTAAACGAGATAATCACTTTGTATACATTCATACAAGAATCATTACAAAGTTAAATTCTCTTTTCAAAACAATTTTTCTAAACAATTCACAAACACTTTTTTTTAGACAAAAATAATATAAGTGATCGAGCAATTAAGAGCCCATGGATAACCATGGATACAAAGGGTGCTAACACCTTCCCTTTGTATAATGTACCTCCCGAACCCAAAATCTAAATTAAGGTCTTTCCTGTTCTTTTCCACCTTTCCTTATTGGATAAAAGAAAAGTCGGTGGCGACTCTTGCTAACCGCGACATTGCGATAAAAAACACAAAAAGTCCAGTTCACCGTATGACACCGTGCCTTGTCATTATGGGGGAGAAGTGTATTGTAATGGTGAGAAGGTAGAAGATCAGATTGCAAGTGAAACCACCGTTTCAAAGGTGGATAATGCCGGTCCTAGCGGTTTCACTCGTAGTGGAAGACTGTTTGCACCGGATGCCTTGAGGGGTGGGGAAGATGAAAAAGAGAGAAAAGAAAAGGCCGAGGCTTTAGCCAGGGCAAAAGGGAAAGCGGTGGTTAATGATAATACTCCAGTAGTGACACCGACGCCTGTGGGGTCGGAAGAAAAGCTTGATGATGATGCAGAGGAATTCTTGAGGATCATCAAGAAGTCGGAGTACAAACTGGTTGACCATCTGTAGCAGACTCCCTCCAAAATCTCCATTTTATCTTTGCTGTTAAGCTCTGAGGGGCACAGGGAGGCTTTGCTGAAAATTTTGAAGAAGGCCTATGTTCCTCAAGAGATAACAATTAACCAGTTGGAGACGGTCGTGTCTAACGTGCATGCCAGCCATGGGCTGGGTTTTACAGACATGGATCTGACGGTGGATGGGAGGAATCACAATCGGGCATTACACATCGCGATGGAATGTAAGGGAGCCGTGCTTTCGCATGTGCTGGTTGATACCGGCTCCTCATTGAATGTGTTGCCGAAGAAGGCTTTGGCAAAGTTGAATTGTGACGGGCTAATTCTGACACCCACTGATTTGATAGTGAGGGCGTTTGATGGGTCAAAGCGGGCCGTGTTTGGAGAGGTTGAGCTTCCTGTGAAGATAGGCCCAGAGGTGTTTAAGTCAACTTTCTACGTCATGGATATTCAGCCGGCATACAGTTGCTTGTTGGGTAGGCCGTGGATTCATGCTGCTGGGGCAGTGACCTCGACTTTGCACCAAAAGCTGAAGTATATCTGGGAAGGCCAAGTCGTCACTGTGTGTGGAGAAGAGGACATTTTGTCAGCCACTTGTCCTCATTCAAGTACGTTGAGATGGACGGCGAAATCTGGGAGACCCCGAGTCAAGCGTTCGAAACCGTTAAGGTGGAGAATGCTCTGTTTGCAAAGGAAGAGGAAAAACCGTCCATATCTTCATACAAACAGGCCGCCGAGGTGGTGAAGAATGGAGAGGCTCCTGGCTGGGGCAGGATGATGGATATCTCCGCAAAGAAAGACCGCTTCGGAGTGGGGTACCAGCCAGGCAGAGGCTCAGGACAAGGCAGAGGGCGTCGTACGTCAGTCACGTTCACTAGTGCCGGAATGCTGGATCCGGATCACATCTGCATGATGAGTGATGAGGCTGATAGTGACTGCGACATTGACCGGTGGATAAAGCCGTGCGCACCAGGGATGAGAGTCCAGAACTGGAAGGCTGAAAAGATCATCCGGGTCACTCTGCTGGAAGAGTAATATTTTTCCTGTTTTGATTTTATATGCATGAAAGCCATATGTGTTGCCCGACACGTAATGGTTCATTGTAAGGGCCACCTCATGTCTAAATTTGCAAATTCGCATCATTAATAAAAGGATATTTTTCAGTTAAAAGCGGTGTTCCCTGTTTTTCATTTATTTTTGCAGTTTAAAAATAAAAACAAAATAAAAATGGCAATGCTTTCATTTTTCTTTTTCAATTTGTCTCGTTCCGGTTCTAAAGCAATGCATGAATCAACATTCATGCAGATGCGATATCTCTCCGGATCTCATTGATAACAATCCTATTACACCCTTGTATGACTTCGACAATCCGATCTATCATGCTGAAGAAGAAGACGAAGAAGATTGTGAACTGCCAGGGGAATTAGCCAGGTTGTTGAAACAAGAGGAGAAGGTGATTCAGCCGCACGAAGAGCAGATTGAGGTGGTGAATTTGGGTACCGACGAGGTCAAGAAAGAGGTGAAAATCGGGGATGCTTTGGAGGAAAGTGTCAAGAGCAGATTGGTAGTATTGTTGAAAGAGTATGTCGACATCTTTGCCTGGTCTTATCAAGATATGCCAGGGTTGGATACCGATATCGTTGTGCACAAGCTACCGTTGAGAACAGATTGTCCTCCAGTGAAGCAGAAGTTGCGCAGAACTCGACCTGACATGGCGATGAAAATTAAAGAGGAAGTGCAGAAGTAGTGGGATGCTGGTTTCCTTGCTGTCACTAATTATCCGCCATGGGTTGCGAATATTGTGCCGGTCCCGAAGAAAGATGGGAAAGTGAGAATGTGTGTGGACTACCGAGATCTGAACAGAGCTAGTCCGAAGGATGATTTTCCACTACCTCACATTGATGTGTTGGTAGATAATACAACTCAGTTCTCGGTGTTTTCCTTCATGGATGGCTTTTCTGGCTACAATCAAATCAAAATGTCGCCAGATGATATGGAGAAAACAACGTTCATTACACCGTGGGGCACCTTTTGTTACAAGGTGATGCCATTCGGTCTCAAGAACGCCGGTGCTACTTATCAGAGGGCCATGGTGACTTTGTTTCATGATATGATTCATCATGAAATTGAATGCTATGTTGATGACATGATAGCAAAGTCCCAAACAGAAGAGGGGCATTTGGTAGATCTGGCCAAATTGTTCGACCGGCTGAGACAGTTCAGACTGAGGTTGAATCCGAACAAGTGCACGTTCGGAGTGCGGTCCGGTAAATTGCTGGGGTTCATTGTGAGTGAGAAAGGAATCGAGGTTGATCCTGCAAAAGTAAAAGCGATAAGAGAAATGCCTGAACCGAGAACAGAGAAGGAGGTTCGTGGTTTCTTAGGTAGATTGAACTACATTTCACGGTTCATATCTCATCTAACAGCCACGTGTGAACCGATTTTCAAGTTGTTAAGAAAAGATCAAACGGTCAGGTGGAATAATGATTGCCAAGCGGCATTTGAAAAAATAAAAGAGTATTTGCAGGAGCCTCCGATTCTGATGCCTCCTGTGGAGGGAAGACCGTTAATTCTGTACCTGACAGTCCTCGAGGGGTCTATGGGGTGTGTATTGGGGCAGCATGACGAGTCTGGTCGAAAAGAGCATGCCATACACTACCTTAGCAAAAAGTTTACCGACTGTGAAACAAGATATTCATTGCTCGAGAAAACTTGCTGTGCTTTGGTCTGGGCTGCTCGCCGACTAAGGCAGTATATGCTGGTTCATACCACTTTGTTGATTTCCAAGATGGATCCAATCAAGTACATTTTTGAGAAGCCAGCATTGACCGGACGGGTTGCGAGATGGCAAATGATTTTGACAAAATATGATATACAGTATACCTCTCAGAAAGCAATCAAGGGGAGTGTATTGTCTGATTACCTCGCCCAGCAGCCCATTGATGATTATCAACCGATGAAGTTTGAATTCCCTGATGAGGACATCATGTTCCTCAAATCGAAAGATTGTGAGGAACCAATCCCGGAGGAGGGGCCTGACCCTGAATCTGAATGGATTCTGATGTTTGATGGGGCCGTTAACGTGAATGGTAGCGGTGTTGGTGCTGTTTTGGTTACGCCGAAAGGATCCCACATTCCTTTTGCTGCCCGGCTAACATTTGAGTGCACCAACAACGTGGCTGAATACGAAGCTTGTATCCTGGGGATTGAAGAGGCGATTGATTTGAGGATCAAGAACCTTATCATATATGGAGATTCAGCTCTGGTGATAAATCAAGTTAACGGGAAATGGTATACGCATCAGTCTCATTTAGTGCCGTACCGGGATTATACGAGGAGATTGTTGACGTTTTTCACCAAGGTGAAGTTGCATCATGTGCCCAGAGAAGAGAATCCGTTGGCAGATGCTTTGTCTACTTTGGCTGCCTTGATTAAGGTACAGTGGTGGAATCAGTTCCCCAGTGTTGAAGTAGGTCGTCTGGATAGACCGGCTTATGTGTTTGCTGTTGATACAACGTCTGATGATGAGAAGCCGTGGTATTACGATATCAAGCGCTATCTAGAAACTCAAGAGTATCCTGAGGGATCATCCAAGAAGGACCGAAAGACTCTGCGGAGGTTGGCCATGGTGTTCTACGTGAATAAGGATGGGGTTTTGTACAAGAGGAATTTTGATTGGGTCTTGCTCAGATGTGTTGATGATAAAGATGAAAGCCAATTGATGAAAGAGGTTCATGAAGGATCGTTCGGTACCCATGCCAGTGGGAATGCAATGGTGAAGAAGCTGCTGAGGGCAGGATATTATTGGATGACAATGGAGGCCCAATGTTTCAATTTCGTGCGGAAGTGTCATAAATGCCAGATTTATGCTGACAAGGCGCACGTGCCTCCAAATCCGTTGAGTTTGATGTCGTCTCCATGGCCGTTTGCTATGTGGGGCATTGATATGATCGGGAAGATTGAGCCTACAGCTTCGAATGGGCACAGATTCATATTAGTGGCTATTGATTACTTCACCAAGTGGGTGGAAGAAGCCTCTTATATGAATGTGACAAAGCAGGTCGTTGCCAGATTTCTCAAGAGAGACATCATTTGCAGATATGGGGTTCCCGAGAGAATCATTACTGATAATGGTTCTAATTTGAACAATAAGATGATGGCAGAGCTGTGTCGGGAATTCAAGATTGAGCATCATAATTCTTCTCCCTATCGTCCGAAGATGAATGGGGCGGTTGAGGCAGCCAACAAGAATATAAAGAAGATTGTGCAGAAGATGGTGGTAACCTATAAAGATTGGCATGAGATGCTGCCGTTTGCATTGCATGGGTATCGAACGTCGGTACGCACATCTACTGGGGCAACTCCTTTCTCATTGGTATATGGGATGGAAGCTGTGCTACCGGTTGAGGTTCAGATTCCCTCTTTGAGAGTCCTGATGGACGTAAAATTGCAAGAGGCTGAATGGGTAAGGACCCGGTATGAAGAGTTGAGCCTGATTGAGGAAAAGAGGCTAGCAGCCATCTGTCATGGGCAGTTGTACCAGCAAAGGATGAAGCATGCTTTTGACAGAAAGGTACGACCTTGGGTATATCACGTAGGTGATATGATGCTGAAAAGGATCCTTCCTCCTCAAAACGATCGTAGGGGCAAATGGACACCCAATTATGAAGGTCCATTCGTGGTCAAAAAGGTCTTCTCTGGCGGAGCCTTGTTGTTAACGACCATGGATGGCGAAGATTTTCCATCCCCTGTGAATGCGGACGCAGTTAAAAAATACTTCGTGTAAAGAGACCCGCTGGACGAAAAGAATAAAATAGTCCAGGCAAAAATGGGCATCCCGGCGAACCAAAAAACAGAAGAGAAAAGGTTCGGGCAAAATTTAGGGATAAAAAGAAAATTGTACACCCGGCAAGTCGAAAACCTGAAAAGGCGGCTTGGGCAAAAAAGGGTATCCCGGTGGACTGAAAACCCGAAAGGGCGGTCCAGGCAAAAGAGGGATTTAAACGAGCAACTGCGTCTAGCATGATCGTTTGTACATTGGATATGACATGGATAGTACCCGGTAGGGATCAATCAGAATCGTCTTGTTCAAGAGGCAGAAAGTACGGAGAGTCTGAGGACATATGGGGTGTAACCGAGTTGGAACTCGATGAGATCACGGGTTTCACATTGCCATTAGGATAGATTTTTCCTTTTGTGCGCAATTACCTCTTTTCAGGAATTGCTTCCTTTGTATTGCTCAACTTGAGCCACACACTTTTTCAATCAATAAAATGCATATTCAGTCAAATAATTTTGTTTTTGTTTTTCATTACCGCTTTGATTGCAAAAACATCCGATTATTTTTGATAAAGAATCTTGCATTTTAAGACATACAGGTCCCTTCCAATGCATGCTTATAAGATTGAAACTTGAAATCTTATTCGGAAGGTTGGGTGACCCAAGTGTTGAAATCTTGACACGTCTGGGGCACGGTTTTATCTAACGATCTGTTTTGCAGGTACTGTTAGATCTTTTCACTCACTTGCAGGTTGTGATGTGGAAGCTATTGATAAAACAAATCCCCATGGAGTCCAATCGGGGACGAATGAACAGAAGAACGATGGAAAAGACGGCGAGAGACGTACGACGATCCTTGGAATTAATCAAGAAGACTCTTCAAAGTCTGAAAATTGAAAAGTCTGTATAGTCCCAGGAGTTCGCTCTCCGTCGAGCGCGGAGCGGTTGGGAATACAAGATGATGGAGCAGAAAAGGTCCAGACGAGTCGGGATGTATATCTCCAAGCAGAGTCGTGAGGACCAACCCCCCAGCAGATCCAAGGTCTGTGGCTTCCCCAGTAGGGTCCGGATGGTTATCCCCAGCGGGTGTCAGATCGATGTTTCCCCAGTCGCCAGGCCAGGAGGTGGCTGTTTCCCAGCGGAGGTATCTGTGAGGGTTCCCCGAAGCAGAGTCGGGATTTATATCCCCAGCAAGTCAAAGACTGTTGTATCCCCACGGAGTGTTGGTGGTTATCCCCAACAGTTTCCCGAGCGGATTGGGTGCAAAGGAGGCTTTCCCCAGCAAGGGTTGCCTTTTCCCAGCAGCAGTGTTATTCCCCCATCAGGGTGGAGATCGGAGTATTGGCGAGCTCCTCAGCAGAGTGTCTCGAGCTCCCCAGAAGAGTCCCTTGAGAGGGACACTTTTTATGCATTCATCATGTAGAATAAGCATAGCATGTTGCATGGAAAAATAAATCGCGTAACATTTCCATAATTATGGAGCATTACGCAGAAAAAGTCATTCATCATTACAAGCATAAGCTAGTCTCAAACCGTGGTTACTGTTTGAGAGGTGATTTGGTCCGAAAGGTGAAGAGGTTACTCCGAGGAGTTTAGCCTCATGGTTTTAATCAAAGGTACTCCCCAGTAGTGAGATACTGGAGGAAGTTTCTGTCAGGCAAGACAACAGTCGGTAGATGTTACTTTGAGGAGTTTAACATCGTGGTGATTGTATCAGCAATGTTCCCCAGTAGTGCGATACTGGAGAAACTTTTTCGTCGGACAGAGATGGAAAGGTTACGCGATCAGCGCAACTCAAGCCGTGGTTACCGCTTGAGGTTTTGGTTTCGCCGGATGGTGAGGATGTTACTCTGAGGAGTCTAGCATCATGGTGTCAGATTAGCAATGTTCTCCAGTAGTGCGATACTGGATGAAACTTTTTCCGTTGAACGGAGATGGAAATGAAATCAAAGGATGTTACGCGATCAGCGCGACTATCGGGGTTCAATCGGAGAAAGGGAAATGTTGAACCATTTTCTGGAGATCGGGGTTCGAATGGAGAAAAGGAAATGTTGAGACATTTTCTGGAGATCGGGGTTCAAATGGAGAATGGAGTTGAAGACTATATCCGGGATGAGGTCCTCAGGATTATCTTCTGTTCATGTGTCACCTAAGACTTTGGCGGAGGCCAACAGGGGTCGTTATGGGTGTCTTCTGAGGAAGAGATGCACATGTTACCTTCCTTTTGTGAAGGTGTACCCTCTGATATGTCGCCCTCAAAGTGGTGTTTGGTGTTATTTCCGACGTTGCCAGCGGAATTATCACAAGAAATTGGAGATCGGGGTTCAAATGGAGAAAAGGAAATGTTGAGGCATTTTCTGGAGATTGGGGTTCAAATGGAGAAAAGGAAATGTTGAGGCATTTTCTGGAGATTGGGGTCCAAATGGAGAAAGGGAAATGTTGAGGCATTTTCTGGAAAATGGGGTTCACAATGGCGATCACGAGTTATCGTCAGGCGACTGGGGTTCAAATGGAGAATGGGGTTCATTATTTTGGCAAACAAGATGTCGGGGTTCAAATGCAGTGATCCGGGATCATTTGCGCGAAGGAAAATTTCGGGGTTCAAGAAAAGTGAAAGCAAAAAATGATAATAATCCCCAGCGGATGTGGTGTTCAGGCCATGGTTATCCCTGTGTTACCATTTATTTTGGTATCCAGGTCGACGTTTTGTTTCGGTGATCAGGCCGACTTTCTCCGTTCCAGACGGATTTTGGTTTCGAGATTGTGTTCTTTGCCGATTCTGACAGGCATCGTTAATTATTTCCCATCAGAGTGCAAATTGTTCGTCTGTTCTTGGTATTCAATCACTCTTCATCCTGATCATCTGAAAGCCGAGGCTATTCATATCGACAGGTTCACAGTGGATTGAATAGGGGCAGCTATAACACCTCAAAATTTGCCCTCCTCTCTTGGGACTGGCTTAACATATTGCATTGTATTTTTAGGTCATTAGGCATTACATATCATGTGGAAACATTGTGCAAGTCATCCTCATAGGTCTTGGTCAGAAGATGAAGAGGTTTGAGATACTCAAGCTGAGGGTTTCATTGAATGGACTGATCACTAATCATCTGAGGATGTGGCGGTTCAAATTAGGGTTTCTTGATTCTCAAGGAGATTGGTCTTCATCTTGGCTGAAATGATACATCATCATCATCATGGTCTTGTTATCATCCAAGAGGTTCAAGAGATTGATCAGATACCTTGAGATTAGGGTTTTGACCACTAGTCAACCCTAATCATCTGCATTGGGCCAATCAGGGCATGGCAAGGAGATGGGGTCTACAATGGATATGGGGATCATTTTATGATTATATTGAGCTTATGGAAGCTAGGGTTTCATCATTGAGCCATTTCATCAGGAGATTGAGGCTCAACTTGATCAGTGCATAGCCAAATTCATCTATCAATCAGAAAAGTCAATTGTGGTCAACTGTGCCAGAAATGATGGATTTGGAGGTGGGAGAGGGTTGGATACACTTCATTCATGTTGAAACAAGTTTCATTTTACATTTCAAACATCAAGAATGAAGAAAATAAAGTCAGGAGAAAACTTTCCAAAAATGGAAAGTGACTTGTAATGAAAGTTTCCAAAAATGGAAAGTTTTTCACCTCAAAATTACATGTCCAAAAAAGCTTCAAATGAAATTTTGTTCAACATGAAAGTTGTAGATCTTGCTCTCACCTTTCCAAAATGTCCAAGAACTTGAATTTCTCATGAATGGTTGGCAAGATATGATCAAATCATTTTCCAAAAATGCCTAAATTCAAAGTAGCATAACTTTCACATGGAATGGCCAAAATGGATGATCTTTCTTTGAGCAAACCACATTTCACATGTACTTTCATGATGCATGGTCATATTTCATCAAAAATAATCATGGCAAAAGGTCATTTTTCAAGTGATCACTTTGAAAATTAGTGGGAAAAATGGTGAAATTTCAAATTACTTGGTTTTTGCACACAATGCCTATTCCAACACTTCACAAATGGCAATTAGAACTTGCTTGAACTGTCATTGCACTGTTACATTGCTTAATTTGGAAAAGGCATTTTTGACATTTCACATAAAAACTCATTTCACTAATTCACTTTGGTTTTGCTAATTTGGATTAGTAGATGGATTAAGGCATGGTATATAACATTAAGTGTAACAGAAAATGATAATCAAATTGCACATTTCAAGATCTAACTACTTTTCCCTCCAAAAACCTCCAAATTCTCTCAAAATTTTCACACACTTTTTCATCAATTTCATCACAATTCTTCATCCATAGTGTGAATTCGTGTTGGATCTACCTTCTCCAATCACTTGTGTGCATCTGTTTCATCAAATCAAGGACAAAAGCTTGCATAATCGTGACTGTTGGAAGCTTGATCTACCATGGCAATTTCATAATTCTTGCATTTGGAGCATTGTTGAGCTAAGGCATTCGTTTCATTCAACTTCCACATCAATAATCTTCATCTGTTTTGGCTTGTTGGACATTGAAGAGCAAGAATCACGATCTGCCATCTCCATAAGGTAAATTCTCGAATTCTTTAATTGCTTGAATCATCATATGGCTTAGATAGATCTTTCAACATAGATTATCATGCTGCTTGTGGTTTTGATTTTGGTTGAGAATTGTATGAGAAATCTTGATTGGAAGTTTGATGCTCAATTGTTTTTTCGCTCGATCCGTGCAGCATAGGTAGAATTAGGTTAAACTAGTTTCGTATTCATGATGTATGTTGAGCACCGGTCATTTTGATATATGATTTGCTCGTTTTGGTTGAGAAATGCTCATCTGCATTTTCTGGAAATTTGTGGTTGTTCTTGATGAAGAACAAGCTTCTGCACGCGTTTTGATCCATGCTTTTCTATTTCCATTTCAAATTGGTGTTTACCGCCACCACTGGCCAATGAGAGCGCGCCATTCCATTAAATGAAACGACCGTGTTTTGGTCTCGTTCCTCAGAATTACAATTGTGCCATTATTTCAATATTATTTCATTATTTCATTTTCTTTTTTCATTTTTTCATTTCATTTTGATGCATGATCTTAGGAAATTCATAGGAGATTCATTATTTGTCCAAATTTTGTGAAGTTTTTTGCATGATTCTCCTTATGATGTGTAGTTTTTAATGGTGATTTTTATGATTTTTGTGCACATGTGAAAAAATAAAATGCCTAGGGATTGTTTGGATGTATGCTTCATGTATATGCTTTGCCATTTCACTCATAAAATGGTGATGCTTCCATAGAAATGCTTGAAATTTTTTGTGCTTATTCTTGACTCTTTGCTGGTGATTTTGGTATGTGGTTTGCAATTTTTGGATCCCTGGTTGATGAGATATGAATTTTTGATTAGAGGTGTGACAATTTGTGTCACACCATGCTTGGTGAATTTCATGATTTTATTTGATGTGCTTGTGAATATTGGATTGAGCCAAATTTTTGCATGTTTGAGCATTTGGATGTTGAGAACACATGTGAATTTTTCTGGATTTTTTGATGACATTTCCTATTTGATTGGAATTTTTCCTTCTGTTTGGTCATTTGGTGATTTTTTGTGACTCATGTTTGTATTTGGCTTGTGAAATTCTGGTCATTAATTGGATGGATGTGAAATTTGACATGTGGATTCTAGACACATTATAGGTCATTGTGGTTTTGATCCCATTCATTTATCATGTATTGTCACTGTTTTATGATTTTTGGAAGTTGATGCTTGTGTTGATGCCTTGTGTTGGCTTGTTTGAACTTGTATGAACTTTATGATTTTCATTGACCTACTTCCCTTAATCCAAATGAGCTGAAATTTGATATGCTATTCATTCCATATGTTCTGTTTAGACTTGAATTTTTGTGGAATTTATTGAAATGTTTTGGTATGGATTTGATGGTGATCATTCTGTTTGGTCCTTTGAGGTTGCAAATTGCATGTTTGGTGCCTTTTTGTGCATGAAATGATAATGGTGATTGATATGAGCATGGGACCAATTGGATTTGCTTTTAAATTGTTTGATTGTGATTTTGGATAATTTTCACTCTGTTTTGATTTTTTCATCTCCTTTGGACCCTAGGCTTGGCCTAGTGGTCTTGTTTCTCACTTTTGAATTGTGTTTCAGGAAGAGATGCAAAGGCTTTAAGGAGAAAAATGCAAGTTGATTAAATTGAGTTTGGTTGCTTGTTGTAAACTAACTTGTATGTTTTGTAGGATGCTTGGCTCAAATGAGTTGATTGTGCTTTGCACATGGCATTGCTTGTACAGATTAACTGTTTGACTTTTGCTGTTTACTTTTGGTTTGTCTGGTATACTGATTGTATTTGATTGATTTCAGGTACATTAGTTGCTAATAGTTCCTTGAGAACTTGCTTGCTGTTGCTTGGTTGTGTAAACCAATTGAGGTAGAATTTCTTTTCTCCATGTAGTCTGGAAGACCTGGCCTGTTACTTGGCCAGGCAACTGTCTGAAGTCCTCCTTAAGAGGCGATGTTTGTGATTGTTTAATTTTGTCCCCAAGCAGGTAAAGACCTTGATTAAGGCAATTGGCAGAACCCAAGGGATGTGCAATCCATCCCCTGATATTCTTGTTGAGTCGTCCCTCTGCTCACACCACTGTGTAGATGCATTGGGACATTAACCCAAGATCTTGTACAGTTGTACAGTTGTGTCAGAGTCATGAGTGTAGAAGGGTTCCCGCTTTCTGAACCCACGCTCCTTTGTCTGAAGCTCTCCCTGGTCAGGGATAAGAGCTGTGAAGTCTAATCTTCACTCACCTTTCATCAGCTTCACCCTGACTCTCAATGTCAGGGTTAAGAGCTAACACTACCCTTGTACAGATGACTTGCCTTGGCAGTCTGACCCATTGTTTGAGCCCACTTCTGACTGGATATAGTGTGTGCTAAATGTGAATGTTTGCTTTGTTTTGTTTATGCTTGCATGCTTGTTTTTCCTGGTTAGGATTAGCTTGCTGTTGTGCAAGTAGATAGTGAACCTTAACATAGGGCAATGATGCATGATAACACCTAGGCTCGAGTCCAGCTCCCTAGTAGTGTGTCTCCCTTTGTGTCTGGTTAGAATTTCTTTCCCTGTTTAGGGGAACTACGTCGCCCTGATCCTCATACCAGATGAGGTACGTAGGCAGGAGACCGTGCGAGGTCTCTCCGGGCACTTTGTTTTCTTTTCGTGTGTGTGCTTGACAGTTTATAGGCTCGAGTTCCCGACTCCCTATTAACTTGTTGGTTGTTGTGTGCTTGGAAGCTGATATAAGTCCAGTGATTGGTGTTCGGGTTCCAGTGTGGGTTCGTTTGGTTCAGAAGCTGATATAAGTCCAATGATTGGCGTTCGGGTTCCCTGTTTGCCTTTTTGTGAGTTTGTTTGTTTCGGCGTGTGTGAGCCGAACTACGGCGGCTCTGATTCTCGTTCCAGACGAGATACGTAGGCATAGGATGCGATGTCCTAGCGAGCCCGTTCCTCTTATCCCCACCTGTGTTGTTTTCGGTGTGTGTGTGTGGTGTTTTGTTTTAGCAACCTTTTTTCTATCTTTGAGCGTGGATCCCGTCGAGTACGACGGACGTGAGGGGTGCTAATACCTTCCCCTTGCGTAACCGACTCCCGTACCCTTTCTCTTTGGTCGCGAGACCATGCTTTTTCCAGGTTTACTCTGAGCGTTTCCTTTCCCTCTTTTGGGATAAATAACGCACAGTGGCGGCTCTGTTTGTTTTTGTTTTAGCCCGCCGGTTGTTTTTCGCGGATGCGACACTTATGTCTTCCAGCATTCCAAGACCAACAAGTCTTGCTTGTTGGCAGATTCGATTTACCAAGTGTTGTAGGTGACTTTGCTCTTGTCCTAGCTTTCGGTCGGCCATGAGGATCTTCTTGTACCCGACTCCTCTTCTCAAGGAGTAGATGATCTTAAGGCTCAATATGCCAACTTCAAAAGTGCCTGCTCCAGGTTGGGCAGTCATCTGAGTCAATTGTCTCATTTACTGGAGGAACTAAAGTAGTATGGATCTCCTACGACTCTTGTTGGTCGCGTAGCTGAACTTGAAGGGTTGATGAAAGAGGAAAGCATGCTTCTTATTAGGTGGGACGTGAGCTGGAGACTTCGTCTACTAGTGCCCGAGATTTTAAGGTAGAACTTAAGGAGAAAAGGGCCGCCTAATCCAGGGAGCTAGAGGTTCTTCAGGAGGAGGAGGCCACCTTGAACAACTACCTGTTGAATATCTCTAACAATGTTCTAAAAGAGGATACCTTCCAAAATGTCTTGTGCCACCTGGAGCCCTTCATACCCAACCTTAGGTCTTTTCATGATTCTTTCACATTTGTTTGATCATAACTTATTGTGATTTGCTATAATTTTTTATTCGTACATTAAATTATATTTGCTATGATGTTCAGTTGTAGTGTTTACTCAATACTATTAGCGCCTATTTATTATATTGAGTATCCAATGTTTTAGTGTTTTCTTGTTTACTATAAGTAGCGTTCAATGTTTTTTCATTGTAATTAGTGTTCACTATTTGTTCGCAGTAATTAGCATTCAATGTATGTGGTGTGTTTTTGCTTGCTTTTTCCATAGTGTGGCTTGGACCGGCAAGGTGCAGTCATATCTTTGTACATCGTTCCATGTCACATAGAAACATTCCCCGTCCAATGGTAGGATCCCTAACCCTTCCCTGAGGTATGAATCGAATCGAGGTGGACGTCTCCGGGCTCCACCGCCTAATTCCCTTGGATTGGCTAGATCCTAAGGGGGTGTTCCAGCTACGCAAAAATGTGTGTAATCTTTAACTTTCCCACTGCCAACATCCTAAAAGAGAGGAAATAGCAAAGAAGCAAGCAACAAAAGAAATGACATAAAATTGTTTGCATTCATAATTATGTTAGTTTATTACATTAAAAATCTAACAAGTAGATAAGTAGTTCTTTCAACTATATTATCACTCCGGTTTGGAGACGTCCCAAGTTCGTGGTATATGTTGAGAGACTCTAATATGTACGCTCTTTGCTTGGTGTTAGTCCGCACCTGGTAGGGTTCTTTCTAATTTGCTTCTAGCTTTCTATCCCAAGTGTTTTTTCCTCTTATGTAAATTCTTCGCAACACCATGTCCCCTACTTGGAACTCTCTTGGTCGGACGCAACAGTTGTACTTGGTAGTTGTGACCTTCTTGATGGATACACTAGTGAAGGAGGCATTCATACTCTTTTCTTCTAAAAGGTATATATCTTCTCTAATGGATATGTCATTGTCTTCTACTGGTAAAGGGTTGGCTAACCTCCAACCCAGCTCTTCAATTTCTATTGGAATGACCGCTTCTACACTGTATGTGGGACAAAAAGGAGTTTCTCATGTAGTTGATTGAAGAGTAGTATGGTAAGCCCACATAACATGTAGAAGTTCTTCGGTCGTTGCTTTAAACCTCTGACTAATACCTGGTTGGCTGCTTCAGCTTGACCTTTTGTTTGAGGGTGTTCCACCAACGTAAATTGTTGCTTGATCTTAAACTCCTCCAATAAGCTTTTCACCTTTTTTATCTATGAATTAAATTCCATTATTTCTTTCAATTTCTTTGGGGATCCCAAACCTTACCAATATGTTTCTCTTGAAGAACTTCAATATGTTCCATATAGTGATATTCACCAATGCATCTGCTTCGATCCATTTGGTAAAGTAGTCCATAGTTACGATCAAGTACTAGAGTTGACCTGATGCAGGGGAGAACTAACCAAAGATATCCATCCCACATTGTATGAGCATCCATGATGATGTTAGAATATGTAAGTTAGTGGATGGAGCATTGAAAACATCCTCGTGTTACTGGCATTGGTCATATTTTTTATCTATTACCATGCATCTTGGATCATGGTTGGCTAGAAATAGAATTCTCTTAAGATCTTCTTGGCCAATGCCGAAGCCCCCAGATGCTTCTCGGCTATCCCTTCGTACCAAGGTTGTTTTCTTGATCTTTTGGTACCGCGCTTGCGCCCAGCTAACACCTTTGGCATAAAGTATATTGGGCTCTGGTCAGAGTCTGACTCTCTAATAAGGATGGAGCTTACTACTTCCTATGCAAATGCTATATACAGGCACAAAGTTTCCCCCAGAAGTTTTCGGGTAAGCACTAGGGGTGCGACCCAAGTTTTCTTCAGGGATTTAAATGAATATTCGCAGTCTAGAGGTCTACTCAAAGTCTACCTTATTTCTCACCATATTATAGAAGGGAAAGGCATGTTAGGAAGATTTTGAAATGAATCGGTTTATAGTAGTTAACATACCATTCAATTTTTGTACCTCTTTTTTATTTTATTTTGGTGAATTCATTCAAATCACTACTTCACACTTGTTAGGGTTTGCTTCGATTTAATCGCTAAGTCAGATATAAGCCCAAGAACTTGTCTACTTTTACACTGAAGGTGCACTTTTTTGAGTTGAACCTTATGTTATACTGTCGGACTCTCTTGAATACCTGTTAGAGGTGTTAAGCGTGAAGTTCCTCCCGACTAGATTTCACAATCATGTCGTCCATGTACACCTCTAGCTTTCCCTTATTTTATCTTGAAAGATCTTGTTCACCGTCCTCTAATACATTATGATAGAATTCTTTAACCCAAAAGGCATGAGGTTGTATTGGTATTATATGTGCTCCGTCATGAATGTTGTCTTTATCTGGTCGGGCTCAAACATAGGTATCTGATTGTACCCCGAGTAAGCATCCATGAAGGATAGAAACTGGTACCCAGCCAAATTGCCTACGAGTTTATTGATGTTTGTGAACGTATAAGAATCCTTCGAGCATGCCTTATTAAGGTCAGTGTAATCAACATGGATCCTTCATTTACCCAAGGCCCTTTTAATTATGACAAAATTGAACAATCACTTTGTATACTTCGCCTAAAAAATGAATATGGAATCCAATAGTCCTTTCACCGTGCTTGTAGTAGCTTCATCATTTTAAAGGGATAGTTTCCTCTGATGTTGGGAAACGTAACAGGTGTTGGCGTCCATATTCAGCTGATGGCATGCCACGCTGGGATCGATATTATGCATCTCATGCGAATAGGTGGTGAAAAGGTCCACATTCGCTAGGATAAATTCAATTAGGGTGGCTCTTACTTCTAAGGGAAACCTGAACCTATCTTTATCGATTGGTTAGGATTATCGTTGAGTTGGATAAACTCATACCCTCCATCTAGGGTGGGCCTAAATTCATCCTCGCATATGTTCAAGTCGAACGTACTGGTATTCCTCATATTTTCTCCTACTCCCACTGTCGATGCGATAATGTCCCTCTGGAGAATCTCTTTGATCCACTTTGCCTATTTCTCCTTGGTGCTAACAATGACAGGATTTCATTCTCTATCAAGGTAGGTTACTTTAAGGTGGACCGAAGATGCTACAACATCTAGATTCGCTAAGAAAGACTTCCCTAGGATACCTTGGAAGGCTTTCTTACACGGGATTACATAAAAAATGAGGATTACCTTTCTCTCGCGCACTCCTTATCTGATCCCCAATGTCAAATATGTCATTCCCCAAGGGCAAGTTATCGAACCGTTGAAATCCAACAGACCTCCTCCGTAATATGGATTCAGATCCATCTGCTTGAGGCCTAGTCATTCCAACTTGTTAACGTAGAGTATGTTGTAAGAGCTTTTTTCATCCCTGCAATTCTACCAGATTTTGATCAATGGTGGTGATCATTATAATCAGAGGCAGATCGAAGTTTGAAATTTTGTTGATCTTTTCGTGATCTAGGAATCCTAACTCCAATCTATCTTTTCTTTTTCATAATGCCATAATTTGTCATTAGAAGAATGAAATGATGGATGGGCGTTGGATGCCGCAAAATTGTGGAATTTATCGATCGGTGACTAATGGTAGAGGACATATCCAAAAGATGGAATGGATCTCTTAGACATGATTGATAGAGGTACCGTTGTTACCTCTTCTTATTTTGGTAGAGATATGGTTCTAGATTGAGAATGATCTAGTCGTTGAACTTTACGTGAATCAGAAGTCGATTCCCACATATGGAACCTCTAACCCATACTAGAACTAGAAATAGTTCAAGTAGGTGACAAGGAATCATGAATCAGTGATGTTGATCTCTGATGTGTCGACTCTTGGTAGACATGAAGGATTAGCACTCCAACACTCAAGTCAGTTCAAGATTCAAGATGATTATAGGGAAAATTGGAGATAAGAAAAGGGTACCTTGATTTTCGTGTGAAGTGACTTTATACCTTGGGTCAAGTGGAATAGATTTAAGATAAATTTGGCCTTAGCTATTTGGGCATTTGGCCGGCCTAGAACACAAATAAAGCACATAGATCACCTATTACCTTAGGAACGAGTTACTTGATAAATAGAAGAACATGAACAGTCCCGAGTAAGGCACAAAATGCAGGACCTAAGGTCTTACTTCTCCTCACGGAAGGTAGCATCCAACTTTGAGATGAAATAATAGTTAAGGTTTGAAGAACTTCTCCTAGAGCTCAAAAGTCTTTGAATATTTCTAAACCAATAAGTAACTCTAGAATCTAATTTGTTCTAGCTCAAATTTCTCAAAGAGATAATTATTTCCCATTATGAGTATTTTGGACAACCTCTTTTCAGTTTCCTTGGGTCTTAGACTAATATTGGGATCTAGGTGTTTGAGACCACTTTGCTCCACAAACACTTACAACTTAACCTAAGGTTAGTAGAAAAATAAATGGACTAAGTAATTAATAAATCAATTTCTAGAAAGTCAATTAGATTTTTCCGATTTTTCAATCTCTATTAAATGTAATACCTCAAGATATAATGAGAAAATCATCATTTTAAGGGAACAACAAACCACCGCCAATTTTCCTTCTCTAAAAATCATCTTATATGAGATTTATTCCAACTATAGAACTGATAAATCTATTACAGATTTATCATCTTAGCCTTCTAAGAGGTTTCATTATCAACATAAACTCCTTAATCACATCTGTTGAAAAACACCATCAACGTCTTGATCAAATTCATCAGGGTTAACAGGCGTCATCAGGTAACCACTTCTTCTTGTACACCTAAGTTAGTATAAAAATCTCTCCCATCTTTCTACATCATATAAGAAACATCATTACACAAGGATTCATTAGTAGCATCGATTCGGAAAAATATCATGCACAATAAAAATATGTTCGATTTAAACAAGAGTTGTATCATTCTTCCTTCTTAAAAAACTTGTTTTCAAAGCAGAAAATTGCTCTGACTATCAAACCAATCTCTAAGAGCTTGTTTTAGACACTATAGGGCCTTTTTCATAACTAAGAAAATATTTAAAAAATGAGAGGATGATCAACATATAATTCCTTCTGGGTGTAACCATTCAAAGATGCACTATTTACATCCATTTGGAGTATAATGCACCAGAAGGCTAGAATCATTCTTATGACTTCTAATTGAGCTACAGGGGCATAATTTTTATCAAAATATATTCCTTCTCGTTGATTATAACCTTTTGTAACAAGTCTTCTTTTATTTCTCAAAACATTTTCAAAATCATCAAGTTTGTTACAAAAGATCCACTAAGGTTCCAATCACTCAATTTTCTTTGGAAACAAGTTCCCAAACATTGTTTCTCTCAAATTGATTTAACCTTTCTTGCATAGAAAATGATCAATGTTCTTTGATGACGACTTCATCAATTTCCTTTGGCTCAATGTGTGAAACAAAGCCATAAGGTTACATACCTTTCTAAAGGAGTGTTGAGATGTAATTACCTTAGAAATATCTCTATTAACATTATGAATAAGATGGTCCTTAATGGTCCTCTATTCTATTGATTCTAAGTTGACTTCTTAAACTTGAGTATCTCCATTTGGGCTCCGGGTTTCATCTTCTATTTGATATTTTTATTTCCCTTGATCATCTTTTTTCAAGGATATTCATTCATGGATATCTACACACTTAACAACCTCTACTTTTACCTAATAGCGTAAGTTCTCCAAAGGTAATATGTACGAGTTATTCTATAGCCATGGTATTTTTGAAAGGAAGTTAAAAATATTTTACATTAAGGTTTTTCAAGACCGTGCATAGAAATATTGAACATACTCTATTATCCTTGTTACATAACTTACTAAGTACCTTGTGGAATAAAGCTTTAATCAATTTGAAAAACTAAAGGGTAAGATTATGAATCTTACCAAAAATCAAAGATTCAATGATTTTGTCTTATTTTCATTATGCGGAGAGATTTCTTTTCTCGTAGGAGTGGAACAATAGAATAAATTTATTCCCTAGGTTGTGTAATTTGAAGAGAAATTATCGGTATCATCATTTGCATCAGAATTTGACTTTTCTACATTTTGTACCCAAATCTTTTTGGATCCTTTAATATTAGTGAATACATATATTAGTAGACATCTTTCTATTTTTATGTTCACAATGCTCTTTATAAAAGTATGAATGAGGATGTCCTTCTTTGCTCTCATGCATTTTCTTAATAAAACAGAACATGACAATATGACCTTCTTTATTACAATAGTTGAATTTTAAGATCTTGCAATGAGAGGTGGACTTAGCATTGCAAATGTTACTAAAACTTTTATTGTTATTCTTAGTTTCATAACCAAGACTAGCCTTATTGTAATACGCTTTTTGGTTTCCTAACAAAAGATTCAAGTTGTTTCTTCCTTTTTTGGTTTCCTCATCGATTTTATTTTTCAAAATATTATGTTGATCACACTTGATAGATTCATCTAAAAATTTATGAGAAAAGGAATATTTTTGAATTATATGATCTTGTCTCTCTCTAAGAATTTATATTTCTTCCAACATGTTTTTATTTTCCAATTAAAGAGAAGAGATAGTGTATTTGAAGGTAGAGATGGTTTGTTCTAATTTACTTGTTTCTTTTGTTAGCTTCTTACAAACGCGAAATAAATCTTGATAAGAAATGTGAGAGGTTGCCTCATTGTCTTGATGATTTTCATGAAATAGATGTTTGTTTTTCCTTATCTAAGGGTTCCATATCATCTTTATCCCAGGATATGTATGCTTTCTTTGCTTTTCTCTAGGATTTCTTGAACTTTCTTTGATTTTGGTTTCTCCTCTGATTTTGAGGACAATTTAGTCTTATGTGCCTTTTCTCTCCATATTGATGACATGTAGGAATTGACGAGGAACTTTTTCACTTTGCTTCTGGATCCTTGAAGTTTTTTTTCGTGCTTTAGGAGTTTATTGAA
The DNA here is from genome assembly GCF_024323335.1 of Lathyrus oleraceus. Taxonomy (NCBI): domain Eukaryota; kingdom Viridiplantae; phylum Streptophyta; class Magnoliopsida; order Fabales; family Fabaceae; genus Lathyrus; species Lathyrus oleraceus. The sequence continues at coordinate 284,129,186 of NC_066585.1, forward strand.
TTTTCAAAATATGAATTCCAAATGATTAATTAATTTTACTTTGATGTTGTTTATCTTATTCCTCCATATCTTTAATGTTTGTGGATTTTAGTGTGATAATTTTCTTATTTTTCTTGTCATTTTCTTCCTCTATATCTTTAATGTGTGTGTGTGTGTGGGGGGGGGGGGGGGGTCTGGCAATAGTTTATAAATCCTTAGATTCATAAATTGCAACGAGTTTGGGTTGCCAGCTACGGTTTAGATATCTAAGAAATTTTAGAACTAGTCCCTAATTTGAAAATGTTTTTTTCAGAGTTCTCATATGAGTTACAATATGGGTAAATCGTATTTGCATTTGATTAATTATTTCTCCAGGTTTCATTCTGAAGAGTTCATACTCATGTGTTAATATGCTCAACCTTGCCCTTTTTACCTCAGTAAGTACTTAATGGGAAATTTGGAGGATGTCCTACAGTTGTTTTAGAGTCTCGCAGTGAGAAACTTGCAAAAACTCATCAAGACTGAGAGCGGTAGTGATAACAACTTTTGCCTTCAAATTGAACTGCACATTTTCTTTATCATCTTTGGTTCAATCCTTTTCAGGTTTCTTTTCTACAACACCATTAACTTTGTGTGTAGGAACAAATTAACCTTCCTTCACAACCTTCCAAATACCACGATTCATCTCTTCCATGAAAAACTTCATTTTCTCTTTCCATAAACTATACCCTTCTCCATTAAAGGATGAGGATTTGTTTAGTGAATAAATTGAAGTTATTTTTTCTCCTGAGATGGTTAGTCATTAATAGAAGTTAGGCTATGATGCCACTTATTGGACAAGTGACTTCGAGCATAAGAGGAGGTGAATTGTAGTATTTAAGATTTTGCTACTTAGAAAAAAAATTGTTAGTGTCTTTTGAGATCAGAGAAAAATTAGCAGCGAAAATATAAAAACAGTAAAGTAAATCGCAAAAATTAAAAGATAAGGTTTTAGAGAGATGACCCTAATGGTTTATCCAGGTTCGGACGAACGTTGGCCTACTCATGTCCCCAAGAGATCTTCTTGAGATTTTGACTATGAACTTAAACTTTTACATGTTATCCCATGAATCTTGATACAAGTTAATCCTGAGGTTTTGACTATGAAATTGAGCTTTTACATGTTATCCCATAAACCTTGATATAAGTTAATCTTGAGATTTTACAAAGGTTTATCCCCAATCAAAATGATAGTTTTTATCCAAGCTAAGCTAACGAACCGTTTATAGATTTTCCAGGCGTATCTCAATAACCAAATAAAACTTTTTTCGACAAAGTTCTCTAACCAAAACATACATATTATGAGTGATTTATCTCAAGTGCGGAACTCAATTCCTCAAGAGTATCACACCCTTGAGAATTATAACAACGGCATGTCACCAATACAAATCCTCACAAGTAGCTTTTCCCTCAAAGGCACTAAGACAATTTAGTGCGAGGAATATTTTTCGAGAGAGAGAGAGAGATTCCAAAGAAAATAGAGAGCTTTGGAAAATGGTGTAAAATGGGGGAGAAGATGATCCTCCTTTACATAGGAGAAGGAAAATCCGAAAAAGGAAAAGTTCCTTGGGTGTTTTAATTTCCCAATCGATTGGCTCATAAATCCAATTGATTGGATGAGTGAAATAATCGATTATTCTAGCCCATTTTGGAAAATTTGGATAGAGAATCGTTGCAGTCATTAAGACACTATCATAGTCAATTTGTACAATCGTTTAGGCTTATTTCAATCGATTGACTTAAGGTCCAAATCAATTGGGTAGTTCAAAAATACTTTTAAAAGGAAGCTGTCAATTTTCTAATCACTTGGCTCGGCCTTGAAATTATTTTAAAGAGATTTGATAGTTAGAAAAATGGTTTTAAGTGTGTATGTGCGCACACGCGCGTGTGATTTGTCTAAGTATCTTAGGAATTATTTCCCTACTTTCAGAAAACTCTAGTCACTCAAACATACACAACTAGACGAGTTTTCACACTTCATCTCTTTCACAACTCTTAGACTTTCAAGATCATTTGCTAGATACATCGATCATACAAACACTTCAATAAAATCTTGAGTCTCCTACTAGATGAGGCTTGAGATGTCTCCAAGATTGGTCACCATCATCAGAGAGTTGAAAATCACCACCTACTTCAACAGTCTTTCGTGTTATTGCCATCAAAATTTCAGGAAAGCGCTTCATACCTCGTGATGAATAAATATCCTCCCACTTATAGGTGGATAACACTCGATAAGAAAGAAAGAAAAATATGTTGCAAGTTAATTATGGTAATGACTAAGCTTTCCACTTATAGTAGACTTGTTAGTTACTTAGAAATGTGTTAGTTAGGAGTTGGTTAGAGATTTCTAGAGATTATCATCATCTACATCACTCCTAGAATAATTAACATCCAATCTCCCTCTCCTATAAATAGTCATTGTAATTATTCATTCAAATCTGATCAACTAAATTAATCAAACTTTTACATGTTATTAATCTAATAAAAAATGCACATATATCATAAAGAAGAAGACAAAAAAAAGACAAACAATAATTGAAACTAATTTGCAACAGCTGGTTACCGCGCACTATGAAATATAATATGAATAGAGAGACGCTGTATTGCAATAAGCCATCTTCATCATAGGCACTGTTTTCCTTTCCCTTCCATTCCAAAAAAAAATGACACTCAAACTCTCACTATACTTTCATCACACTCCTCTCCTCAACTTGTCATCATCATCATCACCACCTCTCCGTTTCCACTCCCCTAACTCTTCAAACTTGTTCCTTGTGGCTTCTTCCAACCGCCGTCGCATTGGAGTTTTAACGGCTCGCGTGATTAGAAGTCAAGAACAAAAATGTGAATCCGAGGATGAAGACGAACTAGCTGAGAAGAGTGTGTGCAATCAAATGAAGGAAATTGTTAAGTTTACTGGACCAGCTATAGGGTTATGGCTATGTGATCCACTCATGAGTCTGATTGATACTGCTGTTGTTGGTCAGGGAAGCTCAACTGAACTTGCTGCTTTAGGTATCATTCCAATCCAATCCAACGCAGTTATTAATAATATATACTTGTAAATTGCATTTATAATGTTCCGTTAAGTCAGCTCAGTTGGTAGTTGTGCAGGGACATCAAATACACGCGTGTGAATTTTATGATTTTTCATTTCCCTTGACCAGGTCCTGCGACGGTTGTTTGTGATTACATGAGTTTAACGTTCATGTTTCTGTCTGTTGTTACATCCAATATAATTGCTACTTCCCTTGCTAAACAGGTTTAGCTTATTTCATTTTAAATTCATTTTTTCAATATTTACTGTTTCCTATATCAATGAAGATGTGTTAAAGAATTTAAGTACATATATGTTTTGTGTAGGATAGAGAGGATGTGCAGCATCACTTGTCTATCTTGCTTTTTGTTGGCTTTGCATGTGGCTTGATAATGCTATTGTCTACAAAGTTATTGGGTGCCGCAACACTTTCAGCTTTTACTGGCCCAAAGAATGCACATTTAGTACCTGCAGCTAATACTTATGTGCAGGTAATTTCTCTTCTGATTTTATACTACATTTTGTGGAGGGATGCAATGCAAGTGGTTCAACTTTCATATATGCTGAACAGAATCAAGCAAGGGAATTGTCTTGTGCTTGATTTAGTTATATTGAGTTTTTCTTTTTGGTGTTAGATTCGAGCCTTGTCGTGGCCTGCTTTACTTGTTGGATGGGTTGCTCAGAGTGCAAGGTGCAATTTTCTCTTTGTTCATGTTTCCCAATTGTTTGATAGCAGAGTTAAATGTAATGTTTGTACGCCGTTGCTTTGGTGTTCACATTCTCTCTTGCAGCCTTGGTATGAAAGATTCATGGGGACCCTTGAAGGCTTTGGCTGTTGCAAGTGTTATAAGTGGAATTGGTGATATAGTTTTGTGCACCTATTTAGGCTATGGAATTGCAGGGGCTGCATGGTCTACAATGGCATCACAAGTACGCTTGTTTCCGACTATTTTCAATGCGCTAACATAGTTATATACTGATTTTCCTCTTCTCTTTCTGTTTCTAGGTTGTTGCTTCATATATGATGATTCAAGAACTAAACAGAAGGGGATACAACGCGTTCGCCTTCACTATTCCATCAACGAAGGAGCTTCTGAAAATACTTAGTCTTGCTGCTCCTGTATACTTGACATCAATATCAAAGGTTGCACCAAGTATTTTATTATATTTGTAGACTAGTTTAACTTTTTGGTATAACTCATAAGTTATGATGTTCAGGTGGCTTTCTTTTCGCTACTAATATATGTTGCTACATCAACGGGTACACAAACAATGGCCGCTCATCAGGTTTGTTTCACTCCTTTCTCTTATTTCGCAACTCTATTTAGAATATCGAATTCAGGGCAAGTGATCATATAAACTCTTACTTCAGGTCATGATTCAAATCTACATGGCGTGTACAGTATGGGGAGAACCTCTCTGCCAAACTGCCCAATCGTTTATGCCTGAGTTATTGTATGGAGTAAATAAGAGCCTGACAAAGGTTAGTGTTCCTCATTCACAATGTTACAAATCACAAAACTTAACTTTGATTCAGAAAGATCTCCATTCGCTTATGTTGTGCCCGGTTGAATTTCATTTTATATAGAACGAGGATCTTTGGTTTTCCGTTTGGAAAAGTAGTTTTAGTACTAGTTAGAATTGCAGATTCTCTATTGTATATTTAGAAGTTCTCTGAGTTTTTGTAATATCGGCAGGCCCGATTTCTACTAAGGTCTCTTGTAATCATTGGAGCTATACTTGGATTATTGTTAGGGATTGTCGGAACATCTCTTCTTTGGTTATTACCAAACATATTTACATCTGATCAGATGGTCATCCAGAACGTAAGTCCTCGCACTTTCAAACAATAACTTAGAAATCTTTCAATATCTCCCTTGTTAATTTAAATTAAGGACTAAGTTAGTAACTTTTATCTATAATGATCATGCAGATGCATAGGACATTGATTCCATTCTTTATTGCACTAGCGGTGACGCCCTCTACTCGCAGCCTGGAGGGAACATTGCTGGTATGTTCTTGATAGAATATACAACTATAGCTCAAAGTTTGTAAAATTGTTCATTTGGTTATGCAGGCAGGACAGGATCTAAGATTTTTTAGCTTGTCAACATGTGGATGCTTTTGTCTGGCTGCTCTAGTATTATTGGTAACATCTATTTATCAATCTTCTGGCGTATATATAGTAGTATTGCTTGAACCATTATGTTTTAGCAACACTAACCAACACCGAATTTACTTTGATGTCAGATTTCCAGGAGATATGGTTTGGTAGGATGCTGGTTTACCCTTGCTGGATTTCAATGGGTAGGATTTCTGATCTATAACTTGTAAATGTGTGGTCACTATTGTTTCATGAAAATATTAGGACATGTGATTCTTCAATGGCTATTAGGCTCGATTTTCGGTAGCCCTTCTGCGCGTTATCTCTCCAAATGGCATGTTATACTCGGAAGAGGCGGGTGTAAGCCAAAAGATGAGAAGTGCTTAGCTTCAAGGAAAAGTTGGTTATGAATGCATGTTCCTGTAAACTTGGGAATTTGATTCTGTGCATGATGTGGAAGTATGTGGTGTAGTGCTGCAGTTATCCAATAATGAAGTTTAATGGGATTGTCTGGAAATTTTCACTCTCTTCTTATCTTCCAATGTGGGTGTAATTTGATCTCTACTCATTGCAATATAATTTGAGTGTTATATGGCAATTTGTGAGTAAATTATGCAGAGGATACTTTGTTTCTTGAACTAGAGTTTGATAATATTAAGTTTCTCCTTTGGTAGGTGTATAGTATCTTTCGTTTGTGAAATGTTCAATATTTTTTGTTTTGGCATGTTGAATAAGATTATGTGCAATATTAATAGCCGATTTATAATCACAAAACAATTTTGTATTATCTTCACATTGTATATTCGAATCTTTTAACACTTCTCATTCACGATAATTTACATATTCCTTGTGTCATAACTCTAAATTCTACTTCAGCGCATGTTTGAGTAACTACACTTTAATTCTTACCCCTCAAAGCAATTATGTTCCCATACAAATAAGTACAATGGCCTAAAGTATATCTTTTATCACTAGCTAAACCAACATAATCAACATTAATGTAAGTTTTCACGGTTGGACTTGCATCTCTTTTAAATAAGCTCCCTCTCCCAATAGTAGCTTTGAGGTATTGTAGAATGCGTTCTACAACTAACAAGTGTTTCTCCATTGAACCATGCATTAATTAGCTGACCACGCTAACGGCATATGTTAAATCTGACCTAGTATGTGTTAGGTGAATCAACATTCTCACTAATCTCTTGATATTGACATGTCAACTTTGATACTTTCCTCCTCAGGCTTTATCTTATGATTTTTCTCAATGGAAATATTTGTTAGTTTACATTCAAGTTTTCATGTTTCCTACAAAAGATCAAGCATATATTTTCTCTTAAAGATAAAAATACTTTATTTAGAGTAGGCATAGACCAAGGATAAGGAACTCATACTCTGACTCTTGACCATTTGTGTTTCTCTAATATTGATAACGAGGAAAGTATGACATATTTTTATGAAAGGTGATATCTTTGGTGAAAAAATCTTAACTAGGAGAATGATAACATTTGTATCTAACTCTGGTAGGTGACCAAACAGCAGAAACTTAATAGCATGTGGACCAATAAATTTGAACTTGACTCTGATATCATCTTAAAATTTAGGTTGAGCTTAACTCAATTTACAAAATCAACTTATAAGATGAGGATTTTTTTGTTGAAGGATAATTCAGTATTTTAGTATTTTGCATACGTGGCATTATTATTTGTGTATATATAGTATTATAGCTGTCAACAGTTGTATCTAGTGAGTATTGTAGTGCAGTGTGTGTGCAACCATTTTGTTGTAACCGTTTTAATAGAGTAGTGGAAGTTTGTTATTCTCTCTTCTCTCTCCTTTTTCATCTTCATCTTGTGCATCAACAATTGGTATCTAAAGCTCCAGTTCAGATCCACAAGGAAACACGAGTGAACGGTGAAGCGTTGTGTGATTGATTTTGTTTCTTGAATTCGTATTGAATTTCTAAATGAGAATAGTAACAGAATCACATTTCGTGATTCTATGGGATTGAGAAACACTAGTGTTTGGTGAGATCTGAGTGTATTGCACAAGGTTGAAGATGAGCGGAAACGGTAATCTGAGTACCAAACTCCCAGTGTTCGATGGCAAGAACTAGAATCGGTGGTCGATTCAGATGCGTGTGTTGTTTGGTGCTCAAGACATTCTTGATCTCGTAAACGACGATTACGTTCAGGTTGTACTTACAGCAAATGCAACGGATACGTAGAGAAATGATCAGCGCGATCTGAGGAAGAAGGATCAAAAGGCGTTGTTCTACATCCATCAATGTGTAGTTGTGAACGTGTATGAGAAAATCGTTGATTCGACAATGGAGAAGGTTGCATGAAACACATTAGTAAGGTGTTATGACGATGATGCATCATTGAAGAAGGTAAAGATTCATTCTCTACGTAAGTAGTATGAGAATCTCAACATGAAGAATAATGAGAAGGTATCTGACTGCATCTCCATAGTGATTTTGATCACTAATGAGATAAAGTCGTGTTGAGAAACTCTCTCTGAAGAAAGTATCATTTAGAAGATACTTAGATATCTTACTCCTCAATTTGATTACATTGTGACAGCAATTGAACATTCTAAGGATCTTAACACCATGAGAATTGAAGAGATGCAGAGTAGTCTAGAGGCACAAGAGTTGTATCTGAATGAGAGAAACTCTGACATGGAGGTAGAGCAGCAGGCTCTAAAAGCAGCGTCTGATAAGAAATATCATAAGCAATCTTAGTTAGAAGCCAAAAAGAGATCGGATGGTGTTTAGAAGTCAGAAACCTCAACTTCTGGAAGGAAAAATAGTGCTCATAAGGGGAGGGAGAAGTATGATAAGAAGGAAGTTCAGTTCTACTATTGTAAGAAGTTTAACCACTTCACTACTAGTTGTTGGTCAAACAAGGAAAGAAAATCAGAATAAGAAAACATATCCAGAAGAGATTATGATGATAAATTTGTGGTAGTGATGGCTTTTGAATCTGATGATGCATATTTGGCATATTGGTGGTATATGGACACTGGCTGTTCAAATCATCTTACTAGAAATAAAAAAATGGCTAGTTGACTTTTGAAAGAGAAGGGCGATCCAAAATGAAGCGGAATTTAAAAATTCTCCTTTAGTGATCCTTACGAATGGACATGATCAGTGATAGAATCGTTATCTCTTGTGGCGATTGAAATCTTTGATGCAGATCTACGGAGCAATCACGAATGTTGAACGGTGACAATGCCTCTACTCAGTCCACACGAACAAATTCCTTCAATCTCAGTTCTAGCTGCTACGAATGAAGGCTTTGAGTGAAAGAGAGAGAGAAACGAAATTATAACTGCACAAATGCTTCTACGCAAGGGTTCTATTTATAGAACCACTTGTGTAGGCTACAAGCTAAAAAGCCCACTTAAGTGTATGTGGCCCATATCTTATGATATGCCAAAATCACTTAAGCGTGTGGTACCTTACCATATTTCTTATTTTACTTAAGTACAATGTACCTTACGATGTTCTACAACTCACTTAAGTGCACCGTAACTTACAATGTTTCTTAGTTACTCTATCTCTCATCAATCCGTCCTTTTGTGTGTGACCCTGTAGGTTTTCGCGACATTAGCAATTATATTAAATCACGTATTTAACATGATAAACAGTAAGCGGTATCTATCAACACATCACTGCTACCTAAGACACGAAAATGTCATGTGATCTGATAAATCCTTTTGTGATAATACTTATGTGTATAATTATCATTTTGCTCTTATGTCTATATTGAATACAAGGCATAGATCGTGTCATCCTTGTCCAGTTCAATATTGGGCCCGTAGACATTTATCCTGTTACGCAGGATGGGCAAATTCCATCTAGGTCACTCATGTCCCTCAGCATGCTTCGTGGAGTACCCATCAACTGTCTTTATGGTCATCGAGTTACGGACAATGTTTGATCAGCAATAAGGCATTCGACTCTACATCTAAGGTACATAGTGGTTTCAGGTCAAAGGGTGATATACACCATTATCACCATGAGAATAACTTATGACACTTAGCATAACATTCTATATTGTATTTTCATAGCGGGTCAATCCAGTATAAATATTACTCTCAATATTCATACTTATGTTTAAGACTTGATAACTCCTTATCCCTGATCCATGAGATGTGATCATCAGTCTATATACATAATAGTCTTAATGCTTTAATGTTATCCCACTTCACAACAAAGCTCGACTACGGATACTTTAAGAATAGTGTCATTATGTTTAATGGGATCTCATGATCAAGTCACACTTGATACATTAAACGGACTAGCTATTCTAGGGACTTTATTAAACAAACATAATAAAAAAAGCCTTTTATTATTAATAAATAATTCGATACATGTACCAAAAGTATTGGCATCTAGGGCTTACACCAACAATCTCCCACTAGCACTAGAGCCAATCAAGCATACCCCTAATGCCCATAGATCTAGTATGGCCATCATGCTTCTGTTGCGCAAGAGGCTTTGTCAGTGGGTCAGCAATATTTTCAAGTGTAGGTACTCTACATATTTTCACATATCCTCTATCTATTATCTCTCGAATAAGGTGATAACGCCTAAGTATGTGTTTGGATCGTTGGTGAGATCTAGGCTCCTTAGCTTGTGCCATAGCACCATTGTTATCACAATTGAGACCAATGGGATCCACAATGCTAGGAACTATGCCAAGTTCACTAATGAACTTTTTGATCCAAACAACTTCCTTTGCTGCACTTGAGGCAGCAATATACTCGGCCTCAGTTGTAGAATCAACAACTGTATCCTGCTTTGAAGTTTTCCAGCTCACAGCGCCACCGTTTAAGCAAAATATATAACCAGATTGTGATCTAAAGTCATCCTTATCTGTCTGGAAGCTAGCATCGGTGTATCCAATTACAATAAGCTCTTCCTGACCTCCATATATCAAGAATGAGTCCTTAGTCCTTCTCAAATACTTAAGGATATTCTTAACAGCTACCCAATGAGCATCACCGGGATCAGATTGGTACCTACTCATTGCACTTAAAGCATACGAGACATCTAGTCGAGTACATAACATGGCATACATGATATATCCTATTGAAGATGCATATGGAATCTTATTCATGCGATCCCTTTCTTCCTTAGTTGAAGGGGATCGTGTTTTTGATATACACAAGCCATGTTGCATAGGTATGAATCCTTTCTTGGAATCATGCATATTAAAGCGTCTCAGCACTTTGTCTATGTATGTACTCTGACTTAGGCCAAGCAGTTTTTGTGATCTATCTCTATAGATCCTGATTCCTAATATATAGGCTGCTTCACCTAGGTCCTTCATAGAAAAGCATTTCCCCAACCAAGACTTTACTTGTTGCAGGGCAGGGACATCGTTTCCAATGAGTAATATGTCATCTACATATAATACCAGGAAACGATCATACTCCCACCAACCTTTTTATAAACACAAGGCTCATCTTCGTTCTTGATGAATCCATATTGTTTTACTGTTTCATCAAAACGAAGATTCCAGCTTTTGGAAGCTTGCTTCAATCCATATATTGATCTTTGTAACTTACATGTCTTTTGGGCTTCTTCTGGTATGTCAAATCCTTCAGGCTGTGTCATGTACACATCCTCAAGAAGATTCCCATTAAGGAAAGCAGTTTTGACATCCATCTGCCATATTTCATAATCATGATATGCAGCGATAGCAAGTAAAATCCGAACAAATTTAAGCATTGCAACTGGTGAAAAGGTTTCATCATAGTCAACCCCATGAATTTGTTTATATCCTTTAGCAACCAGTCTTACCTTATAGGTATGTACCTTACCATCCATGTCAGTCTTCTTTTTGAAGACCCACTTGCATCCTATAGGGTTAACTCCTACAAGAGGCTCTACCAAGGTCCAAACTTAGTTTGTGTACATGGAATCCATTTCATATTTCATGACTTCTAGTCACTTCTCAGACTCGGGACTAGTTATGGCCTCTTGGTAGGCCACAGGCTCATCTTGATCCATGAGTAATACATCACCTTGATCAGTTATGAGATATCCATATCTCTCAGGTAGGTGACGTATCCTGCTTGACCTACGCTGGTCTTATTCTACTTGAGCAGGTTGTTCTTCCACAACTACTTGTGTTCCCTGATCTAATTCCTCCATAGGTGTATCAATGCTTTATGATTCTTGAATTTCTTCAAGCTCTACTTTCCTCCCACTCATTCCTTTGGAAATAAAATCCTTTTCTAGGAAAACTCAAGTTCGAGCGACAAACACTTTGCCCTCATAAGGATTGTAGAAGTAATATCATCTTGTTTCTTTAGGATACCCCACAAATAAGCATTTGTCAGATTTGGGCTCAAGCTTAGTTGAAATTTTTTGTTTCACATAAACTTTGCAACCCCAAATCTTCATGTAAGACATATGTGGTTTCTTACCACTCCATATCTCATATGGTGTCTTCTCAACCTTTTTGGATGGAACACGGTTAAGTGTGTAAGCTGATGTCAATAGTGCATGTCCCCCAAAAAGAGTTTGGAAGATCGGCGTGACTCATCATGGATCTGACCATGTCTAACAAGGTTCGATTTCTTCTCTCAGATACACCGTTCCATTGGGGTGTTCCAGGAGGAATAAGTTAGGATAGGATCCCACACTCTTTTAGATGTTCATCAAACACTAGGCTTAAATACTCACCACCTAGATCTGATCGAAGAGTTTTAATATTCTTACCTAGTTGGTTTTGTACTTCATTCTTGAATTCCTTGAACTTTTCAAAGGACTCTGATTTGTGTTTCATTAAATACACATAACCATATCTACTGAAATCATCAGTAAATGTGATGAAGTACTGAAAACCTCCTCTAGCTGGTATGTTCAGTGGTCCACATACATTAGTATGTATGAGGGCCAAAAGATCATTAGCTCTTTCACCTTTTCCTGTGAATGGAGACTTTGTCATCTTTCTAATTAAACAAGATCTGCATGTCGCATATGATTCATAATCAAAAGAGTCCAAGAGTCCATCTTTATGGAGTTTGGAAATGTGTTTCTCATTTATGTGGCCTAATCGACAATGCCAAAGGTAAGTTGGATTTAACTCATTAGGTTTCATCCTTTTAGTATTAATGTTATAAATAGGCATTTCAAGATCAAGGACATATAGTCCATTGTTCATTTGTGCAGTAGCATAGAATATATCATTCAAATAAATGGAGCAACAATTGTTCTTTATTATAAATGAAAAACCAAACTTGTCTAAACAAGAAATGGAAATAATATTTTTGCTAATTGCAGATACATAATAACAGTTCTCTAACTGAATTATTAAACCACTAGGTAAAGTCAATACATAAGTTCCTACGGCTAAAGCAGCAACCTTTGCTCCATTGCCAACTCGTAGGTTAACTTCACCTTTTGCCAAATCCCTACTCCTTTTTAGCCCCTGCACATTGGTACAAATGTGAGAACCGCATACAATATCTAATACCCATGATGCAGAAGTAGATAAATTAATTTCAATAACAAAAATACCTGAAGTTGAAGTCTCTACTTCATTCTTCTTATCTTCCAGGTACTTTGGGCAGTTTCTCTTCTAGTGTTCGATCTTATCGCAATGGAAGCAGGTGTCTTCCTTTGCTATGCCTCCACTAGGCTTCAAATCAGGAGCAGTGGGTTTGGGTTTGGCAACTTCCTTGCCTTTCCCTTTATCACCCTGCTTGGTGGGTCTTTTATTCTGTCTCTTTCCATTTCCGATCATCAGAATGGACTTCCCTTTTGACTTCAGATTCTGCTCAGCAGTTCTTAACATGGCTAGCAGTTCATGAAGAGATTTCTCCATATCATTCATATTGAAATTAAAGACAAACTGATTGAATCTATCTGGAAAAGATTGCAAGATCAAATCAGTCGCAAGTTCCTTTCCGAGGGGAAAACGCAACCTCTCAAGGTTCTCCATATACCCAATCATCTTGAGCACATGGGGACCTACATGGGCTCCCTCAGCTAACTTGCTTTGAAAAAGGGCTTTTGAAACTTCAAAACTTTCATGCCTTGCTTGCTCTTGATAGAGCATCTTCAGGTGTTCGATCATATCGAACGCTGCCATGTTCTCATGTTGCTTTTGCAACTCTGAGTTCATGGTAGCCAGCATGAGGCAAGCAGTTTCATTGGCATCATCGACATGATTCTTATAATCATCTCTTTCTGCCTTAGGTGTAGAACTAGGAGGTTCCTCTTCAAGAACAGGTTTCTCCAAGACATACAGCTTTCTATCATGTTTGAGGATAATCCTCAAATTTCAGTGCCAATCCAGAAAATTTGTCCCAGACAATTTTTCCTTGTCAATGATTGATCGCAAAATATTGTTAGAGGTGTTTGTTGTCATAGTAATCTACATGAAAATAATGAAAATATAAGTATCAATAACATATTTAATTAGGCCTTTAATTAAATATGCTCCCACTATTTTACTCATAACAAATGACCCTCACCAATTGATTCGGAAAATCCCGTTGGAAGATTTTCTAGTGGGTCGAGATCCATATTTCACTTTGTTTTAAGTCCGCGTAGGAGGATTACACAAAACTAGGTTATTTAGGTAGGAACTTCTTCCAATTGCATCTAATACAACTCTCAAATATTTTAGTTGGGTGAATAACTCCTTATTCCAATCCATCACATGGATCATTTCCAACTCTTGCTTCTAAACATATATAATCTTATTATAATTTGTTTAGTTAAGTTTGACTCATTGTTTTAGCAATTGGATATTACAATCATCTCACCGCACCTTACTAATATAGAATATGCACCTCGCGTAGGCGAAACCTACATTATTCGATACTAGTCTTGATGAGTGCTAAAACTTGGAAAGCATAAACTTAATATTTAATTTGAGGGAATTTGCAATTATTCTGATCTCACCGGCTTATTTATCATATAAATCGTCTCTCACATGCATCAACATACATTCACATGCATTAACATACATACAAAATGAAACAGTTATGGCCCCTAGCGCAATTGTTCTCCCAAGCCAATGAGAGAACCTAAGCTAACCTAATAACGATCTAAGCTTCTCCAAGCAATATCTTCAAGGTTGTCCTTCTTTGATATTATATTCTTCTATTTCTTCATAACATTACATTACATAAAAGAAACTCGTTTTACATATGAGGGAGTGAGATGAGAAAAGAAGTTACATTAAGAGATTAAAAGAGAGGCACGACACGCAGGTCGTATTTTAAAATCCCAAAACAAAATAAAGGAAAACTAAGGCCATAACCGATCACCACAAGACAATAATAATAAACACATTATTGTTATTAATTTAAATTCTGTTAATTAATTAAAACCAAATTGAATTTCGGCGACCGATCACACTACGCAGAGTTAGCCGGGGGTTCCACTGCCCAGTTAGCGGACGGGGGTCAAGGGGGCAGCGACCCCTGCAGGGTTGCAAGGGCAGCGCCCCGACGCAAAATTTTAATGAACAATTCATTTGAAATCGATGTCGTTTTTCGCATCAGCACTTGATACTTTAAAGCACAACTCTTGCGCAGTCACAACCCTAAACGCATAACTCTTTGACATCACAACCCTTGCACCGTCATGAACCCTAATGTACTAATTTTAGACCTTCAAACACACCTCAATTGTTAATTCAATATGGTTGATCAACACGTCATTGCTTCACCATACTAATGTCGGATCAAGAAGCAAATGATCATTGATCGCTCAAAGGAAAACAACCATTAAGTGTTTGAATGAACGAAACAGAAACAGTATATCATATATACCATATTTTGCATCTGGATTAATTATATCATATATATAACTTGATCGATCTCAATTGTGTAACCTATAGACGATCGATGTATCGCTGCTTCACCATACTAACGTCGAATTCCGAAGCATAGTCAACATCAATCATCCAAATCGTACACATATGATGCCAAATTTAATTACTCATTTATTCTTTGATTCATTCTGTCTTTTAATTGTATTAATACAGAAAATAAACAACTATCAGATACATGGTTTCGTAAGTGGCTCTAATACCACTGAAGGAGAAGGGCGACCCAAAACGCAGCGGAATTTAAAAATTCTCCTATAGTGATCCTTAGGAATGGGCATGATCAGTGATAGAATCGTTACCTCTTGTGGCGATTGAAACCTTTGATGCAGATCTACGGAGCGATCACGAACGTTGAACGGTGACAACGCCTCTACTCAGTCCACACGAACGGATTCCTTCAATCTCAGTGCTAGCTGCTACGAATGAAGGCTTTGAGTGAAAGAGAGAGAGAAACGAAATTACAACTGCACAAATGCTTCTACACAAGGGTTCTATTTATAGAATCACTTGTGTGGGCTGCAAGCTAAAAAGCCCACTTAAGTGTATGTGGCTCATATCTTATGATATGCCAAAATCACTTAAGCGTGTGGTACCTTACCATATTTCGTATTCTACTTAAGTATGCCATACCTTACGATGTTCTACAATTCACTTAAGTGCACCGTACCTTACAGTGTTCCTTAGTTACTCTATCTCTCATTAATCCATCCTTTTGTGTGTGACCCTGTAGGTTTTCGCGACATTAGCAATTATATTAAATCACGTATTTAACATAGTAAATAGTAAGTGGTATCTAGCAACACATCATTGCTACCCAAGACACGAAAATGTCATGTGATCTGACAAATCCTTTTGTGATAATACTTATGTGTATAATTACCCTTTTACCCTTATGTCTATATTGAACACAAGGCATAGACTGTGTCATCCTTGTCCAGTTCAATATTGGGCCCGTAGACATTTATCCTGTTACGCAGGATGGGCAAATTTCATCTAGGTCACTCATGTCCCTCAGCATGCTTTGTGGAGTACCCATCAACTGTCTTTATGGTCACCCAGTTACGGACAATGTCTGATCAGCAATAAGGCACTCGACTCTACATCTAGGGTACATAGTGGTTTTAGGTTAAAGGGTGGTATACACCATTATCACCATGAGAATAAATTATGACACTTAGCATAACATTCTATATAGTATTCTCATAGTGGATCAATCCAGTATAAATATTACTCTCAATATTCATACTTATGTTTAAGACTTGATAACTCCTTATCCATGATCCATGAGATGTGATCATTAGTATATATACATAATAGTCTTAATGCTTTAATGTTATCCCACTTCACAACAAAGCTCGACTACGGATACTTTAAGAATAGTGTCCTTATGTTTAATGGGATCTCATGATCAAGTCACACTTGATACATTAAACGGAATAACTATTCTAGGGACTTTATTAAACAAACATAATAAAGAAAAAGCCTTTTATTATTAATAAATAATTCGATACAAGTACCAAAAGTATTAGCCTCTAGGGCTTACACCAATAACTTTTACTCTAGAAAAAGCACAAAGATCAGACGTGCTGATGATAAATACCTTAATGTTGAAGGTATGGGAAATGTTAGAGTAGTTTTGAATAATGGTGAAACAACATTGATTCATAACGTGTGGTATGTTACTGGCATGAAAAGAAATCTGATGAGTGTAGGTCAATTAATTGAGAAAGGTTTTTCAGTTATCAAGAAGTACAATCTTTTAAAGCTGTATGACTCTAATCAGAAGCTAATTATGAAGTCAGATCAGGGGAGGAATAGAAAATTCAAACTGAATGTTAAAACTGCAAACTCTGAATGCCTTAGTGTAACAAGTATTGTGAAGGAAAGTGAGTTGTGGCATAAAAGATTTGATCATCTGAACTTCAGAAGCTTAGGGAATCTAAATTCAAAGAAATTGGTACATGGAATTCCTGCAACTAAGAACCCAGAGATGTCATGTAATGTGTACATGAGAGGGAAGCAACAAGACTTCCATTTGCATCTGAAATGCCTCCAAGAGCGAAGCATGCTCTGGGTGTGGTGCATTCTGAGGTGTGTGGGCCATTTCCAATACATTCACTTGGATGGAATAAATACTTTGTGTCATTTGTTGATGAGTTCACAAGAACCGTAATTAATTTTGACATACCTATATTCCTGAATAAGAACCCAAACATTGTTTAATATTTTCTGCTAACAACTACTTCGAAGAATAGTTTGTTAATTATTTTTCATGGTTTAGTTCCTACATCAAAAGCTCTTTTGAAGTTTTCGAAAATCAGAATGTAAGTTACTATTTTATGATGAAATGGTCTACTACCTGAGCCCGGAAACTTTCATGTCGATGATTGAGAATCAGATCCAAGCATATAAGTCTTCAGGAATTAATAACCATGCTCTGAACTTGGAACATTGGGTACTTGGCATCAAGTTTTGAAGAATTGAAAAATTTGGCATCAAGCTATGTGGAAGTATAACTTCCACAGTAATCAGACGTGGCAATCAAGCTTTTAAGAAGAATTCTTAACCGGGTTCTGAAAGTTCTTTTCAAATAGATTTATTATTCAAAGGTTATCAAGCTCTGAAAGAGAATTTCAAAGAGAACCATAATTCAAGCTTCTAAAAGGAACAAGGCTCTGAAGCTTCTTCAAAAGAATTCAACTAAGCTTCTGAAGGGAAGTTCATCAGAATGTTGATGTTAACAAACTAGTGATCTGGACAACATCAAGTAACTTCTGAAGGCAAACCAGATTTTGATGGAAGATCATTCTGGTACTTCAAAAGGGTTAATCAGGAAAGTGCTCTTTTATTCTGATTTTATCTTTTTAGAACTATACATCTCAGAGGGAGCTTTATGCTTCTGTAAGATGTATCCTTCTTTGATTACCATGTACAAAATTGTTCATCAAAACACATGTTTTGTATTCATCAAAAAGGGGGAGGTTGTTAGAATAAGATTTGGTTCTGCATCTATACCTTGAGTTTTGATGATAACAATGTTGTATTTGTGTGAGAATAATTTTGTACCCTTAATGGTTTTTCATTGTGCAGCTTTAACATCCAGTTTCGATTCCGAGTATATGACGTGCAACGTCATCAGTTTCTGAACGATGAGTTTCAATTTTGCTTTTGTGCCAGTCATAAGAAGTTCTGAAAGATGTTCAAAGTTAATGTTGTAATGATCTTTATGCTTTTGTGTTGATTCACTCCTGGGAAGCTTCTGGGGAGAAGCTATGTTGTTATTGCAATATTCTCTCAGTTAGTGCTTCTGGACGTGACTCTGATCATTAAGATTCTGAAGAATGGAAAGCTTCTAAAGTTATGTTACTTAGCTGAAGATTCTGAAGATCTCAAGCCATACGTTGAGGTTATCAAGGTTCTGACTGTAGATTCTGAAGATTCTGAAGAATCTGAAGATTCTAAAAATACTGAAGATCTCAATCCAAACTACTTACGATGTCAAGGTTCTGACCTAAGATTATGAAGTTTTTGAATCCAGCTTTATGTTTCTTCATTTCATGCTTCATCAACATTCATCATAAGCCAATGAATTTGCAAATAAGATCAAATGGGTGCGTGATCAAATAGTACATAGTACAAATCAAATATTCTTTTCACTACCTCATATCATGGGCAAGGACAATATTATACATCACACCTGTCATTGAATTTATGGGAAAAGGATAATACACAGTATCACTCCTTTCACCATCCAACAGTGGACAACCGCTCTATTTGATTTTCCCATTTTGCCCTCCAACAGTCTCTTTTCTTATGCTATGTAAGTGAAATTTGGAGACTTAAAGAACACAGCCAGTGCTACAACAATTTGACAAGTTCGTTTCTTTGTGAAAAGTTATCAATTTTGTACATAGTTTTTCTTTAAGTAATTATTTATCATATGTGTAAAATCTGTTTGTGTAGAAGCAACTTGTAACACACAAAATATTATTCAAATTGTTTGTTTGATTCCTTAAGGAGACTAGGGTATAGTCGGATCCTTGAGAAGACAAAGAAGGTTATTCTTTATGAGTCCTTAAGGAGACTAAGGTATAGTTGGATCCTTGAGAAGACAAAGAAGGTTATTATTTGTGATTATTGTAATCAGTTGATTATAGTGGATTAAGTCCTTGTGTATAAGGAAAAATCACCTTGGCGGGTGGACTGGAGTAGCTTTAAGTTTCAAGCGAACCAGGATAAAAATACTTGTATTTTATTCTCTTTGTTATTATCTTTTAAGTTGTGTTCTTGAGTTGGCAAAAAACTTTTGTTTTGTAAAACCCAATTCAAACCCCTATTTCTTGTGTTTTTCACACCTTTTCAGATTCCTTGGTAGATCTCGACAGTATATTTCCCAGTAAACCTCAACAAAAGACATTTTTCAGCAAACCTCGGTAGTAGGACCTCTTTAATAAATCTCGGTAGAATATTACCTGGTAACAGATATTCCCTGGCAAATCTCGGTAGTAGATTTCCCAGTAAACCTTGGCAGATGGTACTTCTCAACCAAATCTCGACAGTAGATTCTCCAATGAGTTTATTTTGAATTTTCCACGGGGAACCTCGACATCAGTCTTCTTAGGTTGAACTTCTTTAGAAGATTTTTCCCTGTTAATTCTCAAAGAATATGTCATTTGTAGATCAGTCTACCAGCGTAAGCGGTGGAGTAGTTGATCATTTTAATCCTTAGTAGAGTTATTAACTTCCTTTATCGAACTTTTTAGCCTTTGAAAGATTTTTCTCTTAATACTTAGAAAATCTTTCAGTGTCTGTCTTTTAAGAGTTTTCTCTGTTAATTCCTCAAAGAATCTTTCAATGATTGTCTTTCGAGAGTTTTATCTGTTAATGCCTCTGAGAATCTATCAGTTGTTGTTTGTTTTGTCTTTCGAGAGTTTTATCTGTTAATGCCTCAGGGAATCTCTCAGTCATTGTTTGTTTTGTCTTTCGAGAGTTTTCTATGTTAATGCCTTAGAGAATCTCTAAGTTTTAGTTTGTGTTGTCTTTCAAGAGTTTTCTCTGCTAACTCCTCAGAGAATCTCTCAATTGTTGTTTGTTTTGTCTTTCGAAAGTTTTCTCTGTTAATGCCTCAAAGAATCCTTTTGTGTTTATCCTTTGAGAGTTTTTATCTATTAATGCCTCAAAGAATCTCTTTGTGTGTGTCTTCTAGAAGTTCTCCCTTGTTAGTACTCATATAACCTTTTAGTAGTTGATGTTTTCAAAGTTTGTCATTGAAGGAAATACTCTAACCGGTGGGTGGAGGCAAACCCTTCATACCCCTAACAAGGTTGACCCTTCATGAATCTATCTATCTCATCACCTTTATTTTGAAGGACAAAATTTAGGTTTTTTATTTATTTAATTATCTTCCATAATGAATGTATGAATACCCTTGTCATTCATACTCTCAGGTTAAAGGTAATTAAATATGGACAATTGTCATACCATAATTTTGTCCTCCCCCTTTTCATATCATATGATTCATATGGTTCTATGATGGGAGGTCCTCAAGTCATTTTTTCATTCACTAAGTCATGTTAGCCCTTTGTCACATCTCATCATGTTCACGTCATTTCATGTTCATGTCATTAGATCATATTTTCATGAATAAAGGACCAAAGTCAAGAAAAAGTCAATATTTAGTATATTTGAATAAATAAATTAATTTCATGGGAATTATTTCAAATCAATTCATTTCATTCATCTTATTCATCTTGAATCATTTAAAAAGTCAAAAGTCAACACAAATAGAAAAAGTTCAAATTATTTTGTATTATTTTTTTTATTTTGCATCATTTGCATGAAACACCATAAATAGTAAATATCTAATATTATTCTCATTTAATCATCATCACATCATTACATAAGCATCACCATATATCATAAAATAAAAATTCAATAAAAGTCAGCAATTTGGCACTAAAGAACAAAACTTGATCACACTTATTTTGCCAAAATGACCATACATGATTATGCATACATACATCATCCATCTCAAACCAATTTCACAATACATCAGCATAAATTCACACTACAATGCATATATTTTCACTCAAATGCAAATTCAAATCTAATTACACCAAATGAAGCTCAAATTCATGGTTGTGCATTTTCTCACAATTCTTAGAGTAACCTTTAACCTAATCCTAAGGCCTATAAATAAAGCTCCTTTTATCAGCAAATCACACAACAATCATACACAAAATAGACCCAAAGCTCTAAATCAAATCATCTTCATCTTCAAGTTTCTTCACTTTGAAAAAACTTTGAAATTTTGCAAAGCTCTCCATCTTGCTAACAATCACCATCCCAACTCCTTTATGATGAATTAGCATTTTCATACACTACCAAGCACTGACCAAAAACATTTTAAACCATTCCAATTCGGATTGGAGTTTATTTTAAAAATTTGTGCAAATTCAAGTGCAATTGTGGTTGGAAGAGGTGGAAAATGTTGAAAGGAGTCCAAAACTGCGAAGAAAAACAAATTTGGTACCTCTCCAGAGCCAGGACGGAGGTTTGCCAAAAACTGCATTTGCTTGCCGGAAAACTCATAGTCGTTCTTTGCGTTCTTGAGGTTTTTCGTTCAGGTAACACCCAATCTTCATTATTTATGTGATTTATTTGTGTAAAATCATTTTTGCACCTAACATGAACTCAATCCCTAACTTAATTTCACAAATCCATGTCTAATTGAGCAAATCCTGAGACATAGAGTTCCTTAGCTCATGAATGTTCATGAACATTCATGAGCTCCAATCCACAAATTATCATTAACACATGTTTCAACCAGAAAATGATCCAATAATATTTATAATGTGACTCTAAACATGTTTTTGAAATTAATTTTACGTGAAATCAAATAGCCAAGTCGGATCGAGCCATTTTTTATTCTCTCTAGACGTCCAATTTCTGCCAGCTTTGTTGTTGATTAATGCATGTTGATTGTTGCTTTGTGTTTGTGACGAGTTATTGAGTGTTTTGCATAGCTACTTGTCGCATCTCGAAAAATATGATCCCTCGTGAAGTCGCGGAAAAAATGATTCGAATAGAGTAGCCACTGAACTTTATTTATTCCAATGAAGGAAATGGAAAATATCGATAAAACCCTTAAGATAAAAGAAAATGTTCGTCGCAACCAAATTCAAGTTCGGGAGTCAATTACGCAAGGGGAAGGTATTAGCACCTCTCACGTTCGTTGTACTTAATGGAAACCTTTTAGTTAAACTTGCGATTGAATCTTAGCTTACGTTAATTGTTTTCTTTAAAATGAAAAGAGAAAAAAGAAAGGAGTCACAAAAAAGTTTTTTATTAATGTACTTGACAAGATTGTGAGTCTTACTCCTATGTATCCCCGGGTACAGTGGAGGACTCAAAGCTACGTAATTCATGATAGCAAATGAGTGTTGGTTGGTTGATTTTAATGAAAAAATGTTTAGATAGCATTCTAATGGTTAAACATTGGCTTGTCTACTCGTGGTGGAGGCTTAAGTGCTAGTCTGTATACGCATTAGAAAGGACTAAATAATGTCTATTTGTGAAAATGTTTTGATCGCACGGGGGAGAGAAAAGAGTTTTGGTCGTATGAGGGCGAGAAAGTATATGTTTGATTTATTGAGTATTTTGTTGGATGATGATTGCTCGAATAGTCGAGTACAGAAACTCGTATCCAAACAACCGAGGGCTCTAGGCCATCTCGTTTTTCATCCTTAATTGTAAAAGGATTTGATATTATTAAGGTGCTTTGGATGGACGGCGAATACTTGAATGGTTGAGTAAGGTAACTCATATCCAAGTATTTGAGGAAGAGAACAGAATTCTCTAGATCACTTCCTTTTCATTCAAGTAACTATGAAAATGGATTTGATTAGGTTTTGATTATGAAAGGATTTGAGATAAATCAAATTAGAAATTTTTAATAAATGATAATCGTTTGAATATTCGAGTAAGGTAACTTGTACCCAAACAATTGAGTAGAAGAATCGAAGGCTCAAGACCATTCCCCATTTTCATCTTTAGTGAAATGGTGTTTAGGTATAATTAAGTGTTTTAATTTTGAATTGGGAAAAGGCGCTAATTGTTGATCGAAGTTTTAATTTACGTTTGAAAGTGGTTTTGAAATGGTTTTGAATAAGAATGAGATTAAATGGGCTTGGTTTGAAAGTAATTGTTGAAATGACTGTGAAATAAGTCAATCAATATTTAATTAACAAAAATCAATTAATTAAAATTTGATTGAATCACCTAATTAAGCTAATCAAAGTTAATTATCGAAAATGTTTTATTAAAAATTAATGTAATCAAATAATTAAGTCGATTAAAATCTATTAAAAAATTATCTAATTAAACAAAACTTTAATTAGTTAATTAATTTTATTAAAAAAGAGATAAGCAACAAGATCGAGTGCAAAATGATCGAAGCAAGTTAAATACGATGTGCTAAAAGCCAGTTTGTACATAGCGACAACATAATCTAAGTGTCGTATGTAAGGACCGAAACACGGAAAAAATATCATATTGATGTATCAAAAGAAAATCCGATGGTATAACGACATAAAATTGTCGAATCCGCGAATTAAAATTTTGACTTAACGTAATAGAAATAAAACAAAAAGCCAACAGCAACACAAGCATTATATTTACAAAGTTGCAAATCACATTGAAACAGAATAGTGACGATTTCAATATCCAACACATATATTAGTACGAACCGAACCCAAAATTCAATACATAGAGACAATGGGTGCACCTAGAAATGGGCTTAGAGTTCATTCTACAATTCTAACCAAAACTCAAATGAACATTACTAGCAAGAAACAAATATAATAATATCACATAATAAATCAATAAACAAAACATGAATGGTGTAGAAAAATTAAAGGCAAGTGACCCTTGCAACAACAAATGCAGCACATGGAGTGAATCCAAAATAAATGAAAAGTGACAATTAAACTTTTGACTTTTCAGTTGAAGAAGTAATTTCATAAACACTGTCTTTCTTTCTCCATAAATTCTGTAAGATTTCTCCACAAAATTCATACAAACACATTCCTCGCAATGAAAACAAACAAACAAATATTTACAATGTTCAACATAGTTATTTACAATACCAAAACCAGAACACCCAACAACAATATAACGAAACCGACTTGAATACGTGTGAGGCTGAAATGGTAGTTGTTTCAAAAGCTTGGTGGTTGTTTTGATGTCCACAGTGGTGAATGGAGGAGTTAACAGTTGTGGATCGGTGAAGAAGGAATGATACGAAGGGAGTCTCATGGGTGTATGGAGGTTGTTGAGGACAAATATAGGAACAAATTTGTGGTGGGTGACGCGGTGATGAGGGAGGACCGCAGTGGTACTCATTTGTGTGAGTATGAAGAGGGACTTTAATAAGGTGGAGGAAAGGTGTTGTGTAAGTATGGTGGTCAATTTTTTGTTTGTAGTGAGGTGGAGGTTTAGGAGAAAGATGAACAATGGTAATGGTGTTTAATAAAGGTAATGATCAGATTTTTGTGAGAAATTTACTGAAAGAACAAGTCCTTTTCCCGTTTCCAATTTTTTTCTCTTTTCTACTCAGTTTGGAGGGGATTCACGTGAGTGATGGAAGTTCAATCCCAAGGCCACGTGGAATACAATGAGTGGAGGATCTCTCACAACTTTTCCTATTTTTCTTTTGTTATTTTTAATTTCATCTTATTTTGTTTGATTTTGATTAGTCAAGAGAGGTGGGCATGGATAACAAATATGGTCCATTGATTAATCCTGATTCAAAGGCTAAGATTAAATGAAAGAAACACAAATTTTTAACTAATTAAAAATGCCTAGAATGCCCCTTATAGAAGCATTAATTGATAAAATCAAATTAAATCAATTAAATCAAACGAAACTCACAGCTTTTAAAATGATCATAATAAAATTAAAATGAAAAGATAGAAAATTCTATTTATTTTTTCTGAACAATTTGATAAAAAGATAAAAATAAAATGGAAAAAATGAATAAAAATTGGGCGCAACAATGATCAAAATATTAAAATGAACGCACTAAAATGATCAACACGGAATAAACTTCTAGAAAATAAACATGTTTTGATCAAATTTTAAGGTAAAAAACGTCCGGTCGAAGAGGCTCAGGCTAATCAAAATGCGACAGAAAAAGTAGTCGAAAGAATAAAATGAGCATACTATGTTAAACTACACGAACTGCAGATTAATAATACTAACGTCTGTAAGCTCGTTTTTGAAACTTTTCGTACGCTAATTCTATGTACATTTAAGAAATGATTCAACCGATATGTTTGTTGATCCGGAAATTTATTATGGTCGACAATTTAGGCATTATGGAGCATGAAATACATGTTATACTATACAGATGATGCAAGGTAAAGTAACGTTGAATGCATGACAATTTTTAAAATGTCAGACAAATTTGAGGTATGATACCACTCGTTTGATTCCATGTTTAAATGTTGATTTCATGAATTTTTTTAGAGAGCTTTTTTCTGAAAAATGGACGAGGATGAGGAAGAAAGGTGTGAGTTTCCAAATTTGATCCCCGCCGTTAGATCAATTCTGCTTGCTTTTTTTAAAGGGCCCACGTGGCAGGATATGGATCTTTCAATCCAAGATCAAGGGGGTTATATGTGTGTCTCCCCCCATAGCACCCTGAAATATGGCCATTTGATCCTAATCTAATGGTCATGATTGTTTGATCATTAAGATTCATTTAGGGGCACCCGATCACAACCAGATGGCCACGCACTAAGGAGTTAATCTTTCTCTCTTGTTGATCACTAGGCCTCCAGTATTCTGGGCTCATTTCTCTTTACATAGAAAACACCACCACTAGCCTCGCACCCCCTGATGGTGTGAAGTAGCTGATGTTGGGCCGCATTTTTGGCCCAGGCGCCCATTTGGGAGCGTCACCCCCTATTTGGTTATGAACCCATATTTCCACTCTTTTTTATTTTCTAATCTCTTCTTTTGGGTCTTAAGCCCATTTAGTATTTTTTTAGTCTTTCACACCATTGTATTGATAGTAAACCCCCTCCTTTTTTATTATATCTTTTATGTTATTTTATTTTAATTTCATTAGTTAATTGTTTAATTGATAAATGTTAATAAAATTAAAAGATATTAAAATCAATATTTTAAAAATAAAATAAAAGATGTTTGATCAACATCAAGTAATTTTCAAAATATTTCACCAACCTTTTAACAACTCCAAAGAACCATTTCATCAAGATTGGTCTAATTAAATCAATTCCAAACAAATGTGAATCAAACACTTGATCAATATTAAGTCATTTTCAAACTCAATCAAAAATGTTTCAAGGTCTTTTTCATAATTAAATCGATTGAAAACAGATTAGTTTGGATGTAATATCCTATCTTTTCCCCGAGTATTCGAATGATAGATGTAATTAGCTCACCGTTTGAATACTCGTCTACCATTCAAAACACAATAATTAACCGAATCTAGTTTGTTATTTAGTGGATGAAAAAGGATAAGTTGGAGTAATTATCCATCCTCTTCCCTGAGTATTTGAATGCTGGCCATAATTAGCTTATTGTTAGAATACTTGTCTTCCGTCAAAGACCTACGACTTAATTCGCCTCACAAATTTCATTAACGGTTTAAATGAAAAAAGATTAGTTTGACGTAATTATCCATCATTTTCCACGACTACTTGAATGTTAGCCGTAATTAGCTTATTGTTCAAATACTCGTCATCTGCCTAAAAAACTCCAAATAATCAAATTATATTTTCTCGCCTTAGCGCGACCGCAAACTTTTTCACAAACAAATAATGTTTTATCCATTCTAACAAGATACAAACAAACGCTCAAGCCTCTCATGCGCGAGCGTACAAGCAACGTTTGACCGCTAGAATGCAACTAAACATAATCCATTCTACCGTGATACAAACAAACGTTTAAGCCTCACATGCCCAAGCATACAAGCAACATTTAACCGCTAGAATGCGACCTAAATATCATTCATTAAAATCAACCAACAAACACCATTTGCTACTCAGAACTACGTAGCTTTGAATTCCTCATCACACCAGAGGATACGTAGGAGAGAGATTCAACGTCTCATCAAGCACTATAATAAAAAAATCAAAAAAAAATATTTTTCTTTATAAGAAATACATAGCTTTGAATTCCTTATCGCATCTGAGGATACGTAGAAGCAAGACTTACAATCTTGTCAAACACCCTAATAAAAAAACATATTTCCTCCCTTTTGTTTTCCCTTGTATATATCCCATAATAATAAGAAGAAATCAAATAACCCCATGCTAACACTTATTCACAAAACTAAATGGTTCTCGTTGAGTACAACAGATGTGAGGGGTGCTAATACCTTCCCCTCGCATAACCGGCTCCCTAACCCAAATTTGGTTGCGACGACGATCTTTTTGTTATTTTAGGGTTTTAATGACATCTTCCTTTTCCTTTTGAAATAAACAAACTTCAGTGGAGACTCTATTATATTTTGAGCATTCGTTATGCTCGGGTATTTTTCGCGCCGCGACAATTACGATTTGGACATCAGAGACTAAATGATCAAAACTATATAAGTTTTTGTGACAAATTTCTCGCTATTTGGTTCAAAGGTATTTTCCCCATTCAAAGGTTTTAGCAATTTACATACATAGGGAGGCATTAGCTTTAACTCTACCATATTGACCTCACTTTCCTCGATAAAATCATTGTCTATGTCAGATAATTTTTTTATGATACTTACTCGACCTGGCCTTTTCAACTTTTAGACGTTCGACATGTCGAACTCTATCTGCTAATTAGGCCATATCTCTTAAGTATTAGGTGTCTAGCTTTTTCCTATTGGAATAATCAAGACCCTCATAGCCAATTCGACTAACTCATCCTCAGGTACCTAGGAGAAGCACCTTGATTTCATTATCCTAACTCAGCCATATTTTGCCTCACATTGGCCAATTCCTTAAGGCTAATCTTAGATTGGCCCATATAAAATTGCTCATGTAATTCCCTTTCTAGGTAGCTCCAATTAAATATGGGATTTGGAGGCAATATGGTGAACCACATAAAGGAATTATTGGTCAAAAAAATTGGGAAGTATTTCATTTTCAATTTTTTATCATTAGCTATATCACCAATCTCAGTCTGATACCTGGCAACATGCTCGACTATGGAATCAATGGTGTCACCAGTAAGTTTGGTGAATTTTGGTACTTTATATCCCCTGGGAAGTTTGGGCTGCCACACATATTCCGATTATGGGGATACATAATTGGCTCTATGAAGCCTTATGTTAAGTCTATTTTGGCCAAAATCTATTCGACCACGTTTGTTATATTATTTTCCCCCAAAGTTGTTTTGTTGGATGTTCTTAAGTACTTGGTCTGCATCTTGGTCTCTTTGCACCAATAACTACCTCTGGGCCAGTTTGGGCTTGGCTGCCTTTGACTACCCTCGATGGAGGTTGTTTGACAAACACCTGATTATTAGGTAACGACATAACTAGCATTGGAAACTCCCTAAAAAATCAGCAACTCTACAGATATGTTGGGCCAACTACTGGTAACTGTGGGCTATGTTCTAGATTAATGGATGAAACACAGTACATATCTCGTATGTTAACATGTTCACCATCTCGTGGTTACTTTCATCCATTTGTTTCCTCATGGATACAAGAGAATTTATAGTTAATGATGGCAATATTGGAGGAACATATTCAAATCCTCCTTGTGGTTATGCCATTCGACCAGGGTTGCTTATGGAAGATCCTGGTGCCAAATGTGCATTTATGGGTGACGTTATCGTTACAACATTGTCTGGAAACATCAAAGTGTTACTTTGCAAGCCTGCCATCATGGCAGTTGGGATGCCATATGGGTAATCCCTAGTGACTAGAGGTAGCGTAAACTTGGGACATAAGGGGGTGTAGGGTCCCCTACTACTGCGAAAGTACCATGAGGATAGTTGGGATATTCTCTACTGGTAACAACGAAACTACCATTCCTAGTAATAACGTCAAAGTCATTATTTGGGTCAGGATTGTGCTTGTGGCTCTGATAAAGTTTGATGTCCCTGCAGTACCAACCGTCGATGTGACTGGCGGTTCTGTGTCTGGAATATCATTTCGGGGGTGGAAAGTACTTTTTGGAGGAACATTTTCCCCCAAAAGTCTACCACACTCCGTAACCGCATAAACTTCACGACATTGAAAATATTTCATGTAAAACAGAAATAACCAAATAATGCAACAACTTCTTATAATTTTTTTTGCACAAAAGGTCCCAATGGCGTGTCATTTTGTTCGCCTGTGTTTTTAGCGAATAATCACGAGTTTAATTAGCTTGTGAGATTAACTTGAAAAATCTCAGAAGCAATCTGTGCAAAACACATGTACAAGAAAATGTGTGTGTGAAATGATTGTGAATGTCTGTACACAGACAAAGTTAAGACAAACTTTAATGATGTACAAACTTAAATTAAAATAAATGAAAATTGCAATAAATAACATTAAACAAACACGGTAAATTACAAGAATAGAAAAGTGTTTCAATTAAGGAAACATAAAGACAGTGAAAGAAAGGAACACAAACTCATATGTGTTACTCACAAACTGTTTCACTCTTTGACTCGAGTACTCCAGTTCTATATTGAAGTATATGAATTTTGTGACTTTGATTACAATGTATGAGCCTTCTATTTATATTAAACTAAAGATAATCGTCTATGACAACTTATTTATAGAAAATGGACATGTATTAAGAACATATAACTTAGTCTTTTGAAGCACTGCCGCATTGTCAGAACTTATAAACTGCTGAAAAACTATTATCCCATGTTCGTAACTACTTCAAGCATATAACAACCTGCTTGTCGAAGGTAATTTTGTGAAAAATTAACGTTGAGATAACCTTTTAAGTCTCCAAAGTTTTCTAAGTCTTTGACATATGTCGAAAGCTTCGACCTCGACATGGTGTCGAGTGATTAGTTAGATCTGCTCTTGAGATTCTTCCAACCCATTTTTAAGATCTAGTCGAGGTGCTCTAGAAGAAGTGTTTAACCTCTCAAAGTTGGTCATTAAATGCTAATACTTAACATTCTTTTCGCGTTGAATTCTTTATTGACCTTTTCTCTATTATTAAATAGTACATTCACACTCTATTTCTTTAATTTCTCTCTCTTAAAAAATTGGTATACCACCATTATTAGGCTGAAAGTAAAACACATTTTTTTCTGCCCCTGTTGAGTAAATTCCATTTTTTTAACATTGAAATTACAACGTCACTTATTACCCTCTTGTCCCAAAATAATTGTCACATCTTATAAAATTATTTATTATTAAATAAGTATCATATTTTTGTTTTAAATGCAATTCTAATGTTTATCTTCCAATTATATCCTCTAATTAATACTCTGAGTTTATTATTCTCTCACTCTATATTTATGATAATTCAAATACACTAATAAATAAGGATATTTTGATAAAAATATTATTCTCCCTCTTTCATTTATTACATTTTCTTAATCGGAGTGAAATGACCAACTATGATAATTATTTTGGGGATGGAGTGGGTATATTCCTCTCCTTCTTTCATTATCGATCATACACAATTCACTTATCCCTACTCATACACCATTTTTTAATAAAATAGAGAAACTTTTTTGTTCCAATTATAAAAACTTTAAAATATTTGGATTAAAATTTCATATCTAGATTGTTTCAGATGTTAGCGTTTCAGAAACTTTGTGTCAAATTTCATTATCTACACAAATTAATTTCATTTGTGCCAAAATGATTCAGGCATTAGAAAGCGATAAAAAAATTAAAGATTTAGTTTTAATGTAACAATGGTAAAGGAGTAAAATAAAATTAATGTAGATATTAAAAATGGGTAGCAAAATACATGTTCTATTTTCAGGCTAATAACGGTGGTAGACCAATTTTTTTAAGAGAGATAAATTTAAGAGATAGAGTCTGAATATACTCTTTAATAAAAATTTAATCTTATTAATTAATATAAATTCATTAATTTTCAATTGATCCTCTCATTTCTCATAATAACAACTTCTCTCGTTTTATATATATATATATATATATATATATATATATATATATATATATATATATATATATATATATATATATATATATATATATATATATATATATATATATATATATATATATATATATATATATATATATATATATATATATATATATATATATATATATATATATATATATATATATATATAAAAGAGAAAATAGTAACCCAACTCAACGGATCCTTAGAAACTCCCTCCACGGCCGCTGGCTCACATATAAAATGAAAGGGGAAAAAGATATATATACACGGAGAGACTAGGTCAAAACCCCAAAATGAAATAACAATCAAATGGCCAAATGATTGGAACTTTGACATTCACACACCACAAATGAGCCAAAGGAATCCAACCTTAAAAAACTATATAAGATGGGTCTACCAAAGATCTCATTAGAAAACACTTTTAGATCGGGTGTTATATGAACATCCAACTTTGGCTTCTTTAATGTAATCATTACAGAAATGAATGGCTATTAGTGTGCTAGTTGTCTCATATTAATACCATATAATTATCTATTATGGTCTAGCTGTAAATATAAGATATTTCCATAAATATCAATTTGTATAGCTCAATCTTAGAAGAGGGGTTTATGAGCCTCTTTGTATAAATTCCCACATATCAGTACATACAAGACATATCATAAAATTATCTGTCATTGGTTCCTTTATGGTATCAGAGTTCGACAGGTTTCACTCAAAATTTTGAGACAATGTCTGATCATGAAGATATATCTGATCAAGAAGAAAAGTCTTCTAAAGAGAGGATCCACAAAACGGTGAAGAAAACTCCATCACAGTATGATTTGAATTCCAATGATAATCCAGGAAACTTGATAACTCAAGTGCGACTTCGAGGGGAGAACTATGAAGAATGGGTGCGTGCCATGAAAATATCGTTGCGTGCTCGCAGAAAATGGGGTTTTATAGAAGGCACCATTGAAACACCAAAGGAAACCTCTGATCAAGTTGAAGATTGATGGACTGTTCAATCTATGTTGGTGTCATGGATTCTAAATACCATTGAAGCAAATATACGTTCCACTATGTCTTATGCTGAAAATGCAAGAGATTTGTGGATGGATATCAAAGAAAGATTCTCTACGATGAATGGTCCCAGAATTCAACAGCTGAAATCTGATTTATCCAGGTGCAAACAAGACGGTATGTCAGTTGCGACATACTACGGAAAGTTGAAACTCTTGTGGGATGAGTTGGCCAATTACGATCAAATCCCGATATGCAGTTGTGGTGGATGCAAGTGTGATATATCATCAAAAATATAAAAGAGAAGAGAGGAAGAAAGAGTTCATCAATTCCTTATGGGATTGGATGATGCAATTTACGGGACTGTTCGATCAAATCTTCTTGTAACAGATCCACTGCCCAATCTCAATAGGGTATACTCAACAATGATTCAAGAAGAAAGGGTGAGAATGATGACTAGAACCACAGAAGAAAGAAAAGAAGTGATAAGCTTAGCTATTCAAACAAACGGACGTGCAGTCAAAGGAAGATGGGATGGAAAATACAAGTTTATGTCTTGTACACATTGTCATCGAGCAGGACATGACGCAGGAAGTTGTTTTCAACTTGTTGGTTATCCCGAGTGGTGGGGAGACAGGCCAAAAAATGAAGGGAAAAGTGGTGGACGAGGCAAGTCACTGCAGCAAGCAGGAACTGGACGAGGAAGAGGAGGAATTGTGCGTGCAACTGTGAATGTTGTACACACGGGTGGAACAAGTGCAGAAACTGGGGTTTCACACGAAGATGGTTTTGGCTTGGCTGGAATCAGTGCAGAACAATTGCTATCGTTGATAGGATTTTTAAATGTTCATAAAGCAAACTCCAATGACAAGATGATAGGTGAGTGCGATATGAATACATGGATAATTGACACAGGTTGTTCTAACCACATGACTGGAAACTTGAATCGTATGCGAGAACTAAGAGATATTCAAAGTTGTTCGGTTGGCCTACCTAATGGAGAACATGCTTCAGCAATCAAAGAAGGAAGTATAGTGTTGGAAGGAGGGTTAAAACTTGATAATGTTCTCTTTGTGCCAAAATTGAAATGCAACTTGATATCTGTTTCACAAATGATGAATGAATTAAAATGTGTCATTCAATTCACTGATAAGTTATGTGTTGTGCAGGACCGTACTTCAAGGACGCTGATTGGAGCGGGTGAACAAAGAGATGGGCTTTATTTCTTCAGAGGAGTTCGAAGAGAGAGAGAGAGAGAGAGCTTCCAAGACTGATGGAATCCACCCAATGGACCTTTGGCACAAACGGTTGGGACATCCTTCCTTAAAAATTTCAAAGTTAATTCCTCAAGTGAGTAGACACAGAGATATCAATGTAGTGAATAAAGCATGTGAAGTTTGTTTTAGAGCCAAACAAACCAGAGAGAAGTTTCCTTTGAGTCAAAATAAAGCTAGTAGTGCATTTGAATTAATTCATTGTGATTTATGAGGAGTATATCGGACTCCTTCTACTTGTGGTGC
The DNA here is from genome assembly GCF_024323335.1 of Lathyrus oleraceus. Classification (NCBI taxonomy): domain Eukaryota; kingdom Viridiplantae; phylum Streptophyta; class Magnoliopsida; order Fabales; family Fabaceae; genus Lathyrus; species Lathyrus oleraceus. The sequence goes on from NC_066585.1 coordinate 284,162,857, forward strand.
TTTTTATTTTTTAACAATAGTCGATGATTATTCATGTGTTGTATGGGTATATTTGTTGACTGATAAACGAGAAGTCTCGACAATGCTTCATAATTTTTTGGCTTTAGTTGAGAGGCAATTCAATAAACAAGTAAAAATATTTAGAAGTGATAATTGGACGGAATTCATATGCATGAGAAAGTATTTTCTTGACCATGGTATAATTTTTCAAACATCTTGTACCGGAACACCCCAACAAAATGGGAGAGTAGAACGAAAACATAGACATATTTTGAATGTGGCACGGGCATTGCGGTTTCAAGGTAATCTCCCAATTAAGTTTTGGGGAGAATTCATTTTAACCGCGGGATATCTAATTAACCGAACTCCTTCCACTATTCTGAACGGAAAAACCCCTTATGAAATGCTTCATGGACAGCAACTTGAATATGAACATTTGAAAATAATAGGCTCCCTATGTTATGCTCATAATCAAAGAAGAGATGGTGATAAATTTGCAAGTAGAAGTAAGAAGTGTATGTTTATTGGATATCCATATGGAAAGAAAGGATGGAAACTGTTTGATTCAGAAACAGAAAACATTTTTGTGTCCCGAGATGTTGAATTCATTGAAACTGAATTTCCTTTTGTTGTAGCTACTACTTTAAGAAAAGATGATCTTCCTAATAATTGGAATTTTGCAGAATCTGTTCATGATGCAATTGATGATATAGATGAAATAGATCACACACTTAGCATCCAAAGAAGTAATGATATGGGAGTGGAGAATATAAGGAGTGTGTTGGATGTGGGGATTGAGGCAGGTACTTCACAGTATACAAACATAGATGAAACAATGCTCTCATCCACTACATCCACCACATCAACAAATGAGAAGGTTGATGACTAAGATGTAAATCCGCAAAACATGGACAAGGAAGATACAACAGATCCATCTATGTCAATAACCCAGCCAATGTTAGGTAGAGGACACAGAATCAAACAACCCTTTACTTGCTTACAGCACTATGTGACAAATACTGCTAGAAGATTGAGCTCATCCAATTGTTCACTCTCTCCAAAAGCAACCTGTAGCACCTCAAATTTGCACCTCCCATTTTGTACATTCATTTCATATTAAGTCATTAACATAACATAGTCCACTGCATAGCATTGCATTGTCCTTTGCCCAAGTGCAAGTTCATCAGACAAAATTAGGTCAAGATGGTCAGGAAAATCAGTCAAGCAAGCAAGCATGTGCATTTCTCAAAGAAGCAAAGCCCTAGGGTTGGTTCATCAAGTTCACATGATTCAAGGATCATTTTTAAGTGGTTTTACCAAGGATTGGATGATCAAAGCTCAACAGTCAAGCACAATGCATCTGAAACCCTAGAAAGTCAACTGTGGTCAACTGTGCCAGAAATCATGGATTTGAAGGTGGGAGTTGGTTTGAAAGGCTTCATTCATGTCCATACAAGTCTCATTTGACATATCAAAGATCAAGATTGAAGAATTTGAGGTCAGATGAAAAGTTTCCAAAAATAGTAAGTGACCTGTAATTTCAAACTGCCAAAAATGGAAAGTTCTTCTCCTCAAATTTACATCATCATACAAGCTTCAAATGGAATTTTGTCCAACATGAAAGTTGAATATCTTGCTCTCACCTTTCCAAAAAGTCAAAGAACACCCATTTCTCATGTGTGGTTGGCAAGTTATGATCAAATCATTTTCAAGAAAAGTTGAACTTCAAGGAGGCATAACTCTTGAACCATTTGGCCAATTTGAGTGATTCTTTTTTGAGCAAGTCACATTTGACATGTACTATCATAATCCATCATCACATTTCATCAAAAATCATCACATCAAAAGTCCATTTTTCAAGTGATCAATTTGCATTTTGGTGGGAAAAATAGTGAATTTGAAAACTAAATGCAATTTTCACTCCAAACCACTTCCAACAGCTCCTAAACAGAAATTTGGATTTGCCTCAAATGCATTTTTACTGTTCCATTGGTTCTATTTGAAAAAGGGCATTTTTGCCAAATTGCATAACATGTTCATTTGCACTAATCTCATTCACTTTGCCTAATCATGATTAACAGTTGGATTAACACATCATATAAGTTCTTAATTGTAACAGAAATCACATGAACACAATCACTTTTTCATAGCCAAACAGAAAAATCACAAAATTCTCTCAAATCCTCAAAAAAAATTCTTCAACTTTTTCCCTCGAATCTTGATTTCTCTTGCAGGTTATCCATTCCAATCATCAATTCATGCACGATTGAAGTTCAGTTGAAGCTCATTTTGGAAGAATCATTGAAGATTGCAACTGTTGGAGCTTGAGCATGTTCATGGCATTTTAAGGTCCTTTGAAGGCTTGTTGGTTAATAAGAAGTGTTGGCTTATTAATGTTGAAATTCTATGGACTTAATGTTGCTCTGTTACGATTGTGGTAGGATGGATGTTATCATGGAGCTATTGTGGTTCGGAATATGATCATAGGCCGTGTGAATTTGGATTGTAATTTTTATAGTCTGAAATTGAAAAATGAATGTATGGTATTAATGAATGGATGAAAATTTGGTTGAAACTTTATTTGATTTGAACTTGGTTAAATGGTATGTAATTTTGAAATATAATGAATTTGTGATTGTAATTTGAACTTGGTTGAAGTGTCTGTAAAGTGTAATAAGAATGGTGAGACCTTGGTTTATGAAATGGGTGTTTGGTTATAAAATGGATATGGATTTTTAGAAATAATCCAAGACTAATCTAAATGTCAATTAAAAATAAAAAAAACAATAAAAACCAATTAAAATCAATTTAATCTATAATTTGTTAAAACTACTTTGATATCAAATTCTGACATTTATTTGGAAATTAAAAATCAATTAGAGTTTGAATCATTAGTAAAAACACAATTAAGATTAAATTGAAATTTGGAATTAGACTTAATTTGAAATTAAAATAAAATTGAAAATTAAAAAGTCAAATAATTAGAATCCATTTTATAATCAAAAACACCATGATCAAAAAGCCTAGATAATGACCAATGTTTATAAAAAAATATGGATTTGGGAATGGACGGTTGCCTTTGGTCATGAATGTATGCAAATGAACTTTAGGCCACGTGCCAAATAAAAGATGAAAAAATGAAAAAAAATTCAGGACCAAAATCGGGGTATGACACTAATCCTTGATATAGTTACCTCTAATGATGAGTTAACACAATAAGAGAACAAGTAAAATATTGATAAACTTGTGTGAAGTTAATTTTATCAAACACTTGGTGTGCACTCCACACCAAGTCTCAATTTCACTAAAATTAATTGTGCAGAATTTTCCTTAGTTGCAATTAAAGTGATTGCACCAATTTATCGAACAACTTTAATGCACAACAATTAAGCGAGATGAAGTTCACAATTAATTTCACACAGGATTCAATTTATGCAGAATTTAAAGAGTTAGAGAAAGAGAGAACAACACCCGATTTGTTTAGGAAGTTCCCCTTTCGTCCTCGCTTAGGGTACGTCTGCCCCCAATTCCAAAACTAGAATTGAGGTATTTATTATAAAGTTGCAAAGTTTATACAAGACAAGAAATGATCACCACCAAGCAAACCTAAGTGTTGTTGCAGGTCCTATTTACTTCTCTCCCCTTGTTTCAAGTTGAACCAAGTGCTTCAAGCGTTCCGAACAAACCTCCAATTATAGCTACCTTATTGCAAGAATTCCATGTTCTCCAAAACTCTAGCTCGACTAATTTTGATCGGATATGCGTGAAACCTCCGATTGTAGTTACCTTATTGCAAGAACTCCACGTTCTCCAAAATTCCAGCTCGGATGACTTCAATCACAAGACACTTGAACCCAAACCTTTCTTCATAATCCTCCGGTTACCGTTACTTGTTTGAACGAACCCACCGTTCTTCAAACCTTTCACTCGGCTGAATCTATGAAGCAAAGATTTATGCAAAAAAACCCAATTCTTGGAGACAAAACCCAATGGTTTTATTCATGAAAAACCCACTCAAAGCCTCTACCCAAACTAAGATTACACAATCCTATTTGGATGTTATCACCACAGTAATGCACTGTGATCAACAAAAATTATCATGTGTAGTTGTTGAAACATGCAATGAAGAATGAAGATGAAGATGAACTTTAGTGTATATCTTTCACTTTTCTTGTTAACAGTTGAAAAAGAGACTCTAGAATATATATATCTATATGTATATATGATTCATGGACCAAGTCACAAACACAACAAAATGTTTTTGCAAAAATACACGACAGAAAATTGAGTAACAACAGCAACCACTCGACCTGTTCACATATGTCACTCGACCTGCTCAGACCCGCAACAAAATTACTCAAGTGAAACAGGTGATGAGTCAACCCAAATAGGGGATGGGTCAACTCAAACAGGTTTTTCCAGAGTTGAGTCGGCCTATAACTCGACCTGTTCAGACTCGTGGCAACATGGTTCAAATGAAACAGGCAATGAGTCGACGCAACTGGTGGATGAGTTGACTCATTTTGTTTTCCCAGGATTGAGTCGACCTATGACTCGACCTGCTCAGACCCGAGAGTAACACATAATAGGATATGCATAAATGAGTCGACCGCTCCAAGTCATGAGTCGACTCAAAGTTCTACTGCTCCAAGTCATGTGTCGGTCGACTCAAAGTTTTTAAACTGTCAAAAATGAGTTTTTGAGATGTATTTTGGTTAATTCAAACCATTCTCTTATGAACCTAAGGTTCCAACGATGATCACGTACATTATTCACATCTATGATATGCTCCTATATGCATGGTCACATTGAACTTATACTTTGAGCATGTTAGAGGATGAATGCATTCTATGATATGATGACACTGTCCAAAGTACACATTATAAGCAACTAAAAAGGTTTGACATCATTAAAACAAGGACTAAGAATCTTTTCCCTCACATACTCCCCCCTTTTTATGATGGCAAACCGTGGCACAATCGCGTACTATGATAGTCATCCTCCCCCTGATTTTATGCATTCCTTTAAAAATCTGCTATCATAATCAAGCTGTGTGTGTTTCCATTGCTTCTCCCCCTTTGACAATTTCAAAAAGAGATAAGGACATGGTTAATAGGAAACAAATATATTCATAAGCACGTAGTCAACTACTTTGCAACAGATTAACATTAACAACCATTCACATAAAATGAAGTCAATGTAAGAATTATAGTCATAAATAAGGCACAAAGCAAAAGAAAATAAGTGAGTAACATTGCCACATTTGTTTAGCATAAACTTTAAGACAAATAATTAAATACAGTAACATGCAAACATGAAGAAATGGAAATGCACTGAATGAATCAATCATCTAAGGTCGTCTCTTAGGACCCGGAGTTAATGATTCGAAGGAATGAAATTCAAGAATGCTCCTAATGATGAATGCATGTTAAATATGATTCCTACGCAAGTTCAAGCATAATTCAAACATATAAATGGATTAAGCTTAGACCAAACCATAAGATAAACCTCAAGAATTTCATTATATATAACACATATATACATACATAATTGATCAAGATAGTTCAAATAGATAGGAACGATATTACCTCCAATGGTGATAGACGAAGAATGCCCTCACATAGCTCGTACTTATCAATCTTTCTCTGTAAAGTGTTACTAATGCTGGCGGCAAAAATTTCAGGGCAGCGAGCAAGTAGTCTCCCAATGTTTCCTTTATCAGAATCCATGTTTTCAAAGAACACAACAACCTGCAGAAAGTCTTCTTCTTCAACAACTTCACTTTCTTCAATCAAAAGCTTCAATGTTCTTCGTACCAAGAGCTTCAATCTTCATCCACCAAGGATGTCGTTTCTGCAATCAAGTTCAACTTCTCTGCATCAAGCTCAAGCCTTCTACACCAAAGCTATGATTCTAGTGCGTCGAATTTGGTAAGTTCTTCGTCTCTCATGCCGTTCTGCTTTTCACACACACGAGTTTGGATTGCAAATTCACTTTCAGTATGGAACTTTGATTCAATGAATATTTGAATGAGAGTTTGTTTCATCATTTTGAGTTTCAGATTGATGGAACCTTGTTGTCGATTGTGGAATTCGAACCTAGCTTTGATGCGCAAGTGAAGCCGTCGGTTGGTTACAAGTGGGCACATTGAAGAAGCTGAGAATTGATGAAGGTTCCCTCGCGTTTCCAGATATCAATTGCAAACTTTGGATGTCAAGGATGTAGATTGCTCTTGATTGTTGCTTTTGCGACTGGACTGTTGTATGATGTTGCGCTTCTGCAGATAAGCTTTGGTTTCCATAAGGCTCACCTGAAGTTTTCCTTGTGATTTGGTGTGTTGCAGCAGGACTTTTAGCTTGGTCTAAAGGGACATCATTGCCCTGGTCATCTGATGCAGGTTAACCCTTTAGCAAACCTTTGAACATTGTTAGCTTAATCAAATGGATCTTTGCACAAACCTGTTGATTTATGGTGCACTGGTTTTGCAGGTTGTTGCTACTACTTGGTGGCAAAATCATGGCTGCTGCAGGGATTTAGTGACAAGATGTTGTAGCAGTAGGTACTTGGACTTGTAGCAGATTTGAGGATCATGGTGGTAAAATCATTGCGCTCCATCAGCTTTAAAGTCATTTCAACATACGGAACATAAATCAGTTTATCAATTATCTCAATCTCAACGTCGCCAAGAGCCAACGATGCTGCCATAAGCAAAACAGTTAGGTACTGACTGCTAATAAATCCGGACAGTTTCACCTTAAGCACCAAGTTGCTTGAGACCGGAAACCAAATCTCCAATTGGTCTTTCTCTCATTCGGGAAACTCCATCAAGTATGTATCTTGTATTTCCACCTGTAGTAACCAAGGCTGCCGTCAAAGGACGCATTGTCGTACCGACATTTCCAAGGAATAAATTAACTTCATCTTTAGATTCTCTACCGGTGGGAAACAATCCCCCACTGCCTTCCACAACTGCTTGTTTGGTTGTTTTGTCATTTCTGTTAGTGTATATTCATGTCAAAATTTATGCATGTCATTGAAGTGGTTGGAAGGTTTTGTTTTGTGTAGGTTTTTGGTAAGTTAGAAAATGTTTCTCAGTTGTGTGAGGTGATAATGAAGGTCCTTTGAAGGCTTGTTGGTTAATAAGAAGTGTTGGCTTGTTAATGTTGAAATTCTATGGATTTAATGTTGCTCTGTTACGATTGTGGTAGGATGGATGTTATCATGGAGCTATTGTGGTTCGGAATATAATCATAGGCCGTGTGAATTTGGATTGTAATTTTTATAGTCTGAAATTGAAAAATGAATGTATGGTATTAATGAATGGATGAAAATTTGGTTGAAACTTTATTTGATTTGAACTTGGTTAAATGGTATGTAATTTTGAAATATAATGAATTTGTGATTGTAATTTGAACTTGGTTGAAGTGTCTGTAAAGTGTAATAAGAATGGTGAGACCTTGGTTTATGAAATGGGTGTTTGGTTATAAAATGGATATGGATTTTTAGAAATAATCCAAGACTAATCTAAATGTCAATTAAAAATCAAAAAAACAATAAAAACCAATTAAAATCAAATTAATCTACAATTTGTTAAAACTACTTTGATATCAAATTCTGACATTTATTTGGAAATTAAAAATCAATTAGAGTTTGAATCATTAGTAAAAACACAATTAAGATTAAATTGAAATTTGGAATTAGACTTAATTTGAAATTAAAATCAAATTGAAAATTAAAAAGTCAAATAATTAGAATCCATTTTATAATCAAAAACACCATGATCAAAAAGCCTAGATAATGACCAACGTTTATAAAAAAATATGGATTTGGGAATGGACGGTTGCCTGTGGTCATGAATGTATGCAAATGAACTTTAGGCCACGTGCCAAATAAAAGATGAAAAAATGAAAAAAAAATCAGGACTAAAATCGGGGTATGACAGTTTCCCCTATTTAAGCGTTTTCAACTAGAGAATATGAAGCATGACACTCTTCATATGATCATAGTGGGAGATGGTTAAATACTAAGAAGACCCGAATTTTGATCTTGAATCCTTATGACATGATATGATATGATATGATATGATATGATATGATATGATATTATATGATATGATATGATATGATATGATATGATATGATATGATATGATATGACATGATATGATATGATATGATATGATATGATATGATATGATATGATATGATATGATATGATATGATATGATATGATATGATATGATATGATATGATATGATATGATATTATATGACATGACATGATATGTGTTGATGCGAGATTCTCTTTTTTGTAATTTTTATCTGCTAGGGATATGGTGAACCCTTAACAGGAGATGCTACTAGGCGGACCAATCTGTGGGGAATGCTGATGACCCACAGGGAGACAGACAAATGGTAAAAAAAACAACTTTGTTGGGGAAAACAATCCTGCTGGAGAATCAGACACACACCGGGGAGTACTTAAAGTGAAATTTGATAAATGATACTTAGAATACAAGAGATTTCGGTAGTAAGTTCACATATGACTTACTAAACCCGAATAAGGAAAAAAATGCTACAACAGGTTCATATATGACCTGGCAATACTGGAATAAAACACAACAACGGGTTCATATATGACCTGACAATGCTGGGGAATATCAAGAAGTTCTGACAGCAGGTTCAGATATGACCTAACAAACTCAGAAAAATTCAAGAAGAGTGTATCAACAGGTTCATATATGACCTGGTAACACTGGAATGAAAGCTCAACAGCGGGTTCATATATGACCTGACAACACTGAAACAATCATAGAGAAAGACTCTTCAGAACAGATTCATATATGACCTGACGCTGGAATAAAGCTCAACAACGGGTTCATATATGACCTGATAATGGAATAAAGTTCAACAACAGGTTCATATATGACCTGACAATGGAATAAAGTTCAACAACAGGTTCATATATGACCTGAATAGCACTGAACAACAGATTCATATATGACCTGATAATGGAATAAAGCTCAATAACAGGTTCATATATGACCTGAATAAAGCTCAACAACAGGTTCATATATGACCTGAATAGCACTGAACAACAGGTTCATATATGACCTGATAATGGAATAAAGTTCAACAACAAGTTCATATATGACCTGAATAGCACTGAACAACAGGTTCATATATGACCTGACACTGGAATAAAGCTTAACAACAGGTTCACATATGACCTGAATAAAGCTCAATAACAGGTTCATATATGACCTGACAATGGAATAAAGTTCAACAACAGGTTCATATATGACCTGAATAGCACTGAACAACAGGTTCATATATGACCTGATAATGCAATAAAGTTCAACAACAGGTTCATATATGACCTGAATAGAACTGAACAACAGGTTCATATATGACCTGAATAGCACTGAACAACAGGTTCATATATGACCTGACAATGCAATAAAGTTCAACAACAGGTTCATATATGACCTGAATAGCACTGAACAACAGGTTCATATATGACTTGACAATGCTCAATAACAATTGGACTCTGGCCGTAAGTAATGGATTATAACCAACTTTTAACAGATTGGTGCCAACAACAATTGGACTTGAAAATGACTGCGAAAATCGGATCTTGGTTTAAGGGCACCAAATACAAACTGGAATTAGAGGTCAAAGGATATAGGATCAACAACAAGACCTAGGTCAATGCAAAATGAGCACGAAGTACATTTCGGCTATGCATGATTTGGATTTTTTTATGCATGATATATGAATGATCATGATATGAGAATGCTGACATCTGGCAGACTGGGAGTTTGTAGGGACTATTTATGGAGATCATGATTCCTCAACACCGAGAACTCAACCAAATATTTTATGATAGATGTTATCAAAGGATAATTTTATCAAGCTTGACAGCCACAACTTAGCCAATGGGATCCTTTTGGAGGATTAATGAATCGTGCTAGCATAATTTTCGAGCACTCGTCTTAAACTCAATAGTTGTTGACGTATGGCAGAATTTGTTTGAGCAGTTTGAAAGCATGAATAAAGAGGTTTTGCCCCTATGTGGCTCTTCTTTCCCCTATTTATTGGGTCTTTGAAAATGTCCGCCTTGAAAGTGAGTTTGAAACAACTTGCCATGAGACTACCTCGAGATGGCTTGCCCCAAGTGTTTGAAACTTGCAATGGTCTGAACTTGACTAACCAAATGTTGGAATGGTAGACTCTTGATTGAATTTCCTTGGATAGTTGGACTTACTGAGCTCTGAGGTGGCTTGCCCCGGTCTGATTCTTGAAGCAGATTACTCTTGGCTAGATGACCCTTAGGGTGATTAGCTCGAATTAACTGATGCTCAAAGTGATTTGCCCATGACTAGACTTCTTTCACTCCATCAAGTTCCTCAACTGTGTATTGTTGGAATTTCTTTGATGCCAAGTGTTGACTCACAAATAAGATTGTGCATTTAAAAAATGGTAATTTTAATGCAATGTTTATGCAAAAATTTGAACTCAAAGTTTATTGATATGAATGGGTGAAATACAGTGAACGAGTCGTTGATAAGAACACAATGGTGATCAAGTCATTCACAGTATGCAAGTTGGTGCCATCAAATGATTAACAAAAATCGTTTGGAGTCAGGTTAACACAACCTTGTTATAGTATGCTTTCAGAATAAACCCTGCCTCAATTAGGTCTTTTAAGGGTTGTAACGTGGTCTGGTTCACGGTTTTTTGAAACAAAAGGATATAAGGCTCAAAATTTATTTTTACCCACCCTTTCTTCTTGATGATCTCCAGTTCCTATGTTCAGTTAATTCAATACACGCATTCGACTTCTAAGAGGGTTCGAAGGTGTGATGGTAAAGATGAGGGTTCAAGATAGATTTCCTTGAATGGCAGTCACCTTATTTTGTTTTTGTTGAGGATTTAGTGACCTCTTTTGATTGATTTTCTTTATCCCTAATTTTGCCTGGACTTCTTCTTTGAAGCTTTCGGTCCATCGGGATGCCCTGACTTTTGCCTAAGTCATTTTGTGGTATTTGACTTAGCGGGCTTTTTTTATTTTTTAAAGGTGTTGACTGCCACATTATTCGTGGATAAGGATCAACCAACACTAATTTTAGCTTTTCTTAGCTTCTTCGACACTTCAACATGTGCGCGAAGGATAACATGTGGTTGAACCTAATTGGAGGGTGTACATATGGACGATTTTTTTGAAAGATCGAATGCACGATCAAACTATATGAACATAACTACCCTGCCCCAGGTTAAGATTAAGGGTTTTAGATCCGAAATAAACACCAACTTCTAGGCTCAAAGTGGTTGTCTAGGGATTAACTCCTTATCACTCCAGTGTTTGGGGATTTGAAACAATGCCTTACATCCTCGACAAGGTTTTACTCAAAAGCATACCACAACAATTTCAGGTGTTTTATTTTCATCATCCTCCTTCCAATCTTTGTTAACATAACGGTTTGATAAACAAAAGTGAATGAGAGGAGTATTTTTGTTTTTAACATGAATGAAAAACGAGTGAATACGAATGGATTAATTCAAAAGATGCATAAACATTTCATTAATCTTACCAATTCAAAGAAAACAACAATGCTTAAAAGCAATTAACAATCAACATGCAAGGAAAATACAAAAGAAATGCGGAGACATCCAAATGATTACCAGCTTTAGGGAATTGACTTCTTCAAACTTGAAGGTTGGGATCAACAAGCTTTTTGACATTGGCATGATGATCTTCAAATTCTTTTCCTTCAATCTCATCATTGAACGCAACCCTCTTGGATCCACTACTCACTTCTCCTTTTCTTTCATTTGTATGGGTCGTGACATTGGAAATCCAAGGCGTTATCTCAATGCTCTTACCAGGAAACAATGATAGCTCATTAGCCACATCCCTGACATCTTCCTTGTGGAACAAAACCTTGAGGGGTTTCAAGGGTCCTTTCCCTTTCTCATTACCTGGCCCAGAAATCAAGGTATATGTACCTGAGCCTTCCTCCTTGAGTGTTGGTGACCTTATGTCAATCAATCTTTGCAGCTTGAGCTTAAAACTCTTGCATTCCTCGATGGAGTGCCCCATTGTTCCAGTATGGTATTTGCACTTGACCTTCGGGTGATCTTCTTCAAAGATTAAGCTCTTTTTGTTAATTAACTCTCGTACCAAGGCTTTCAGCGCTAAGCAAGAATCCAGGTCATGTCCCAATGCTCCTTTATGGAATTCACATGTTGCATTTGGATTGTACCATGGTAGGTATGGTGACACAGGTGTGAGAGCTCGAGGGGTCACCAAAGCATTCTGGATCAGCTGTGGGTAGAGCTTGCTATATGGCACCAGAATTGGGTCGTTTGTGATTTTTGTTCCTCTTGTTCTGATTCTGATTTTTGTTCTGAACCTGACTTCGGTGATTTTGAGGAGGAATAGCTAGAGGATGTTGATGATGACGTCTTGAGGGAGGGCCATATGCCGGTAGATGAGGAGCTTCCACACGGAATTTCCCTTTACTTGAGGTAACACTAGATGGATGTGGAGTAGTAGCTCTCTTTGTTGCAGCAGTGTATATTGAGTGACCCTATTTTCTCAACAAGACTTGCAGGGTTTCCAAGATCCATCTCATTTGGCTCTTCAAAATATTAAGTTCCTCCTTCAGTGCTTCTTGGCTTTTCCTTAGCTCGTCCATCATCTCCTGAGACATGGTTCTTTGTTCTAAACGCGTGTTGAGAATCACTTTGCTGATCATGGACAAATGATGAATGATTTTTTTTGTATTTTGTCTGGAAAATGTCATTCATTATGATGAGATGCAGATGCAAGGGAATGTGAATGAATGCAATGTAACCCATGCATATTTGTTTTTTCCTTAATACACGGGTTCAAAAGTCTGAGGTACTGATGAATCAGATTGCTCTCCAAGAATAGGTTCTCACCGGGTATGATTTAAGGTTTTTTTTTAAAAGTTCCTAGAGTCATGGATCCATTAGACTGTTTGCTACCTGCGACAACTTACTTGTCGGGCATCAACTCCATCTAAAGAATCTACTCTAAGTGAGGTTCTCACATCGATCCAACGAGAAATTCATCTCGCGACCCACACTACCCAACCATCTTTCCTAGTTGGACAAAAAAATAAGGTTCTACAAATGGTTCTCAGAGTCATGGATCCTAAAGAAAATATCGAAGCTTACGGCAACTTACTTGTCGAGCGACAACATCCTCTCAAGAATCTACTCTAAGTAAGATTCTCGTACCGACCCAACGAGAAATACATCTCGCGGACCCACACTACTCAACCTCATCCTATCTTATGTTTTTACTCGAGACTCGGGTAAAAAGTCTTTCCCACAAGGTTTGCAATCAGAGTATCCAAGTACCAAACCATAATCGAACCAATACAACAGATTCATATCAATATGACAATAGAGATAGTAAAACCAATAAAGAAAAGCCACATAGGTAAACAAACAAAGGCACACAAACGACCTAACTAGGCTTGACTCACTTAGGGATGATGTATTCCCCAGTGGAGTCGCCATCTGTCGCACCTCGAAAAATGGGGATACGACTTTAAAGCGAAGCGCAATCGCACGCTCGCAATGATGGACCGAACAGAGTCGCCACCGAACTTTATTTATTCCTAAAAAGGAAAGGGGAAATATCGATAAAACCCAAGACAAAAGAAAGGATAAGATATGGTCATCGCAACCAATATCAGGGTTCGGGAGTCGATTACGCAAGGGGAAGGTATTAGCACCCCTCACGTCCGTTGTACTCAACGGGAACCATTAGGTTAGTTGTGTACGTTAGTGTTAGTTGAAATATTAGGCTTTTCGAATTATTAGGTGGGAAAGAAAGAAAGGATGAGAAGAGAATGTTTTTGGATTTTTGACGAAGGACTAAACCTAAGTTTTTTTATTAGTGGGCCTGACAAGATTTACAAATCCTGCTCCTACGTATCTCAAAAGAGAAATCAAGGCTTACGTAGTTCTGGATAGAAAAATGTTTGTTTGTTGGTCGATTTTAGCGAAAAGCTATACTGTATTAATCGACGAAAACATTGTTTTACCCAAAACAGATGAGGAGTGGACGCATACCACACGTCGAACGGATTTATAAATCTACATTCGGAAAAGCGTCACTTATCTCGACTCAACAATCGTGGCCGAAACATTGTTTTGTATCACTTAAGACAAGATACCTTTCGTTTATGAAAGAAGGTTTTTGATTAATCGCACGGCGGCGAGAAAAGACTTCGATTGGTTGGATGTATTTGAGTGATGGCGAGAACTTGGATGAGCGAGATATACATCTCGAATCCTAGCCTCAGGAGTGCACGGTATACACCATGTTCCATTTCCATCTTTATTGGCAAAAGTGTTTAATAGAGATTAAGTATTTTTAGGTTTGATTGAGAAAGGGTTTGAAGAAACTACATTGACAATTTTAGACGATGGCGAGAGTTAAGATAGGAATTAAGTATTTTGGAGTTTGAAAGACGAGTACTTATGACTTGCAAGCTCTTATAGCTTGGGTCTAAATAAAAATAAAACAAAATAGCAAGATACTATATAGAAAAAGAAATTAAATAAAATGGTAAGCATAACAAATATAAACACAAAGATTTGCTGCCACCAAGTATTGAACCCCTCACACTAAAGAGAGTGAAATTACTCTCTTTCCACTAGGCCACTTGTGGTCATTTGCTATCTTAATGCTAATTTGAATAAGTAAACCAGAATAGATTAAAATTAAAATTAAAAATAAAACCAAGATAAAATAGTCTGTTGGACTACCAATTAAAAGTGGGAAAATCCAAGAAAATAAACCCAGCCGCCTGGCTGTTGGGTTCCAAAGGCTAATGGATTGGGAATACAAAAAAAAATACATTAATATACATTATTAAATAAAGGAAACAGGAAGACTAAACGTAAAATCTTTATGGTTTAAACGTTTGTTTTTCTTAAATAAATAAAAATAAAAATAAAATGAGAAGATGTGAGGTACAGTAACGAGAAAATCCCTCATCGTCCTCACTTTCATCCTCCATCCTCTCGTCACTCTCGACTACAAACTCACTCAATCTCGTCGTTCTCTACCGCTCCCGCTCACTCAATCGCGTCTCTCTCAACCTTCGCCCTCTCAAACGCTCATCATATCTCAATTACTCCTTTATCCACAAACTTCACTCTACATGCAAACATAAACGAAGGTTTTGACGAGATTTAAACGGATAAAACTCACTTTCGCCGAGGATTCCTGCGGTGGCGGTGAGCTTGCAAGCCTCTGATTTTCCGTCTCTTTTCTAGGTTTTCGTCGCCTCCGAATTTAGGGTTTTTTTAGTCTCTCGTTCGCCTCTCTATTTTTCGTCTCACCTCCCTTTTTATATCTTGCAGATTAGGGTTTAGGGTTGTTGTATGGTGGATTGAAACAGGTATCTGCCAACATCCTTTCGGTGGACTCAGTTTGTATCGGTCTTTTTGATGCTTGGATTTGGAAAAGGTAACCTGAACCTATGCTTTTTTCTTCTACTTTGTCTCCATTCCATTTTGGGATTTTTGAACTTTAACTGCCTTAGGCTAATCTACCTTGCTTTTACTGCAGTGAAATTTGGAGCATTCATGAGTAGCTTCGTTTTTTTTTTATGTGGCCTTGGTTTTGAACTCAACTTTGGATGGCTGTTATGGAGGTTTGGTGGATATCATTTGGGTTGAAATTCGTTGGACAGTTTGAAGTTCGGTTGGGATTATTGGAGATTGAAATAGGAAACTAAATTATGTTATCTCCTTTTGAAAGTTGCAGGTTTTGTTTTATCAATTATCAGTTTGTTACAAGTTGGGTTATGTTAGGTTGAATTTGTTGTGATTCGGTTACGATACCGTTTGAGACTGGACAGTGTTGAGAGTGGGAAATCCAAAAAGAGTTTATCTTCAGTTGTGTTAATAAAATATGTTATGGTTGAGTTTTTTTTGCTGTAATGATGTTGATTATTTTGCAGGTCTAGTATTGATGAACCGTTGTTGCAGCTAGAGACCAAGTCACTTAACATGAACTCCATCCACATATATGCAACTTCCTTCTTTGAAAGTCCTAGCTTCATCAAGTTCACTATCCGTTGAGGCAAGGTTCTGTCGATATCAAACACAAAAAGTTCTGGATATTTTTTGATAACCATGGGAAGGTAAGCTTTAGAAAGACAAATTCTACTAAGGAAATCAATCTTTCTCTGTAAAGTGTTACTAATGCTGGCGGCAAAAATTTCAGGGCAGCGAGCAAGTAGTCTCCCAATGTTTCCTTTATCAGAATCCATGTTTTCAAAGAACACAATAACCTGCAGAAAGTCTTCTTCTTCAACAGCTTCACTTTCTTCAATCAAAAGCTTCAATGTTCTTCATACCAAGAGCTTCAATCTTCATCCACCAAGGATCTCGTTTCTGCAATCAAGTTCAACTTCTCTGCATCAAGCTCAAGCCTTCTACACCAAAGCTATGATTCTGGTGCGTCGAATTTGGTAAGTTCTTCGTCTCTCATGCCGTTCTGCTTTTCTCACACACGAGTTTGTATTGCGAATTCGCTTTCAGTATGGAACTTTGATTCAATGAATATTTGAATGCGAGTTTGTTTCATCAATTTGAGTTTCAGATTTATGGAACCTTGTTGTCGATTGTGGAATTCGAACCTAGCTTTGATGCGCAAGTGAAGCCGTCGGTTGGTTACAAGTAGGCACATTGAAGAAGCTGAGAATTGATGAAGGTTCCCTCGCGTTTCCAGTTATCAATTGCAAACTTTGGATGTCAAGGATGTAGATTGCTCTTGAATGTTGCTTTTGCGACTGGACTGTTGTATGATGTTGCGCTTCTGCAGATAAGCTTTGGTTTCCATAAGGCTCACCTGAAGTTTTCCTTGTGATTTGGTGTGTTGCAGCAGGACTTTTAGCTTGGTCTAAAGGGACATTATTGCCCTGGTCATCTGATGCAGGTTAACCCTTTAGCAAACCTTTGAACATTGTTAGCTTAATCAAATGGATCTTTGCACAAACCTGTTGATTTATGGTGCACTGGTTTTGCAGGCTGCTGCTACTACTTGATGGCAAAATCATGGCTGCTGCAGGAATTTAGTGACAAGATGTTGTAGCAGTAGGTACTTGGACTTGTAGCAGATTTGAGGATCATGGTGGTAGAATCATTGTGCTCCATCAGCTTTAAAATCATTTCAACATACGGAACAGAAATCAGTTTATCAATTATCTCAATCTCAACGTCGCCAAGAGCCAACGATGCTGCCATAAGCAAAACAGTTAGGTACTGACTGCTAATAAATCCGGACAGTTTCACCTTAAGCACCAAGTTGCTTGAGATCGGAAACCAAATCTCCAATTGGTTTTTCTCTCATTCGGGAAACTCCATCAAGTATGTATCTTGTATTTCCACCTGCAGCAACCAAGGTTGTCGTCAAAGGACGCATTGCCGTACCGGCATTTCCAAGGAATAAATTAACTTCATCTTTAGATTCTCTACCGGTGGGAAACAATCCCCCACCGCCTTCCACAACTGCTTGTTTGGTTGTTTTGTCATTTTTGTTAGTGTATATTCATGTAAAAATTTATGCATGTCATTGAAGTGGTTGGAAGGTTTTGTTTTGTGTAGGTTTTTGGTAAGTTAGAAAATGTTTCTCAGTTGTGTGAGGTCAGAATGAAGGTCCTTTGAAGGCTTGTTGGTTAATAAGAAGTGTTGGCTTGTTAATGTTGAAATTCTATGGACTTAATGTTGCTCTATTACGATTGTGGTATGATGGATGTTATCATGGAGCTATTGTGGTTCGGAATATGATCATAGGCCGTGTGAATTTGGATTGTAATTTTTATAGTCTGAAATTGAAAAATGAATGTATGGTATTAATGAATGGATGAAAATTTGGTTGAAACTTTATTTGATTTGAACTTGGTTAAATGGTATGTAATTTTGAAATATAATGAATTTGTGATTGTAATTTGAACTTGGTTGAAGTGTCTGTAAAGTGTAATAAGAATGGTGAGACCTTGGTTTATGAAATGGGTGTTTGGTTATAAAATGGATATGGATTTTTAGAAATAATCCAAGACTAATCTAAATGTCAATTAAAAATAAAAAAACAATAAAAACCAATTAAAATCAAATTAATCTATAATTTGTTAAAACTACTTTGATATCAAATTCTAACATTTATTTGGAAATTAAAAATCAATTAGAGTTTGAATCATTAGTAAAAACACAATTAAGATTAAATTGAAATTTGGAATTAGACTTAATTTGAAATTAAAATCAAATTAAAAATTAAAAAGTCAAATAATTAGAATCCATTTTATAATCAAAAACACCATGATCAAAAAGCCTAGATAATGACCAATGTTTATAAAAAAAAAATGGATTTGGGAAGGGACGGTTGCCTTTGGTCATGAATGTATGCAAATGAACTTTAGGCCACGTGCCAAATAAAAGATGAAAAAATGAAAAAAAATTCAGGACCAAAATCGGGGTATGACACTAATCCTTGATATAGTTACCTCTAATGATGAGTTAACACAATAAGAGAACAAGTAAAATATTGATAAACTTGTGTGAAGTTAATTTTATCAAACACTTGGTGTGCACTCCACACCAAGTCCCAATTTCACTAAAATTTATTGTGCAGAATTTTCCTTAGTTGCAATTAAAGTGATTGCACCAATTTATCGAACAACTTTAATGCACAACAATTAAGCGAGATGAAGTTTACAATTAATTTCACACAAGATTCAATTTATGCAGAATTTAAAGAGTTAGAGAAAGAGAGAACAACACCCGATTTGTTTAGGCAGTTCCCTTTTCGTCCTCGCTTAGGGTACGTCTGCCCCCAATTCCAAAACTAGAATTGAGATATTTATTATCAAGTTGCAAAGTTTATACAAGATAAGAAATGATCACCACCAAGCAAACCTAAGTGTTGTTGCAGGTCATATTTACTTCTCTCCCCTTGTTTCAAGTTGAACCAAGTGCTTCAAGCGTTCCGAACAAACCCCCAATTATAGCTACCTTATTGCAAGAATTCCATGTTCTCCAAAACTCTAGCTCGGTTAATTTTGATCGGATATGCGTGAAACCTCCGATTATAGCTACCTTATTGCAAGAACTCCACGTTCTCCAAAATTCCAGCTCGGATGACTTCAATCACAAGACACTTGAACCCAAACCTTTCTTCATAATCCTCCGGTTACCGTTACTTGTTTGAACGAACCCACCGTTCTTCAAACCTTTCACTCGGCTGAATCTATGAAGCAAAGATTTATGCAAAAAAACCCAATTCTTGGAGACAAAACTCACTCAAAGCCTCTACCCAAACTAAGATTACACAATCCTATTTGGATGTTATCACCATAATAATGCACTGTGATCAACAAAAATTATTATGTGTAGTTGTTGAAACATGCAATGAAGAATGAAGATGAAGATGAACTTTAGTGTATATCTTTCACTTTTCTTTTTAACAGTTGAAAAAGAGACTCTAGAATATATATATCTATATATATATATGATTCATGGACCAAGTCACAAACACAACAAAATGTTTTTGCAAAAATACACGACAGAAAATTGAGTAACAACAGCAACCACTCGACTTGTTCACATATGTCACTCGACCTGCTCAGACCCGCAACAAAATTACTCAAGTGAAACAGACGATGAGTCAACTCAAATAGGGGATGGGTCAACTCAAACAGGTTTTTCCATAGTTGAGTCGGCCTATAACTCGACCTGTTCAGACTCGTGGCATCATGGTTCAAATGAAACAGGCAATGAGTCGACGCAACTGGTGGATGAGTTGACTCATTTTGTTTTCCCAAGATTGAGTCGACCTATGACTCGACCTGCTCAGACCCGAGAGTAACACATAATGGGATATGCATAAATGAGTCGACCGCTCCAAGTCATGAGTCGACTCAAAGTTTTACTGCTCCAAGTCATGTGTCGGTCGACTCAAAGTTTTTAAACTGTCAAAAATGAGTTTTTGAGATGTATTTTGGTTAATTCAGACCATTCTCTTATGAACCTAAGGTTCCAACGATGTGCATTATTCACATCTATGATATGCTCTTATATGCATGGTCACATTGAACTTATACTTTGAGCATGTTAGAGGATGAATGCATTCTATGATATGATGACACTGTCCAAAGTACACATTATAAGCAAATAAAAAGGTTTGACATCATTAAAACAAGGACTAAGAATCTTTTCCCTCACATACTCCCCCTTTTTGATGATGGCAAACCGTGGCACAATCGCGTACTTTGATAGTCATCCTCCCCCTGATTTTATGCATTCCTTTAAAAATCTGCTATCATAATCAAGTTGTGTGTGTTTCCATTGCTTCTCCCCCTTTGACAACTTCAAAAAGAGATAAGGACATGGTTAGTAGGAAACAAATATATTCATAAGCACGTAGTCAACTACTTTGCAACAGATTAACATTAACAACCATTCACATAAAATGAAGTCAATGTAAGAATTATAGTCATAAATAAGGCACAAAGCAAAAGAAAATAAGTGAGTAACATTGCCACATTTGTTTAGCATAAACTTGAAGACAAATAATTAAATACAGTAACATACAAGCATGAAGAAATGGAAATGCACTGAATGAATCAATCATCTAAGGTCGTCTCTTGGGACTCGGAGTTAATGATTCGAAGGAATGAAATTCAAGAATGCTCCTAATGATGAATGCATGTTAAATATGATTCCTACGCAAGTTCAAGCATAATTCAAACATATAAATGGATTAAGCTTAGACCAAACCATAAGATAAACCTCAAGAATTTCATTATATAGAACATATATATACATACATAATTGATCAAGATAGTTCAAATAGATAGGAACGGTATTACCTCCAATGGTGATAGACGAAGAATGCCCTCACATAGCTCGTACTTATCAATCAAGGAATAGACAGACATAGATATAGAGCAAGCATCGTATATAAATTTAAAAGCGGTCTGAGATATCGAGAACACCAAGTTCCCTACGGATGTGAAAGAAAGGCTCTATCGCAAGTGGTTTTGTGAAAATATCGGCAAGTTGATTTTTGCTATCAACGTGCTTGAAGACAACATCACCTTTCTTAACATGATCCCTAAGGAAGTGATGCCGAATTTCAATCTGTTTAGTGCGTGAATGTAGTATAGGAGTTTTGGTTAAATTGACGGCGCTTGTATTGTCACAAAAAATGGGAATACGTTCAAGTTGAACATTGAAGTCGAGTAATTGTTGTTTGAGCCATAAAATTTGAGCATAACAACTACCGACTGTAACGTATTCCGCCTCGGCCATTGACAAAACAACTGAAACTTGATTTTTGTTATGCCAACTCACTAAGGAATTTGAATAAAAATGACAAGTGCCACTAGTGCTTTTCCTATCCGATTTGCAGCCGAAAAAGTCGGAATTAGAGTAGCCAACCAAAGAGAGATCACCTTCCTTAGGAAACCAAAGCTCATACTTTGAATTACCACAGAGGTATCTAAGTATGCACTTGACGGCCTTTAAATGTGATTCTTTGGGACATGATTGATACATATCACACATACATACACTAACCATAATATTTGGTTGAGATGCGGTAAGATAAAGGAGGGAACCAATCATACATTTATACCTTTTTATATCTACGGCCTTACCATTTTAATCTCAATCCATATTAACCGCAGTAGGCATTACTTTGAACGTTGCCATATCGAAGTGCTTGAGTAACTCATTGCAATACTTCATTTGGATCATAAAAGTTCCTTCTTCAAGTTGCTTGATTTGAAGTTCGATGAAGTAATTTAGCTCCCCCATCATGCTCATTTCAAATTCTCCCTGCATCAACCTAGAGAATTCCTTGACCCGATTTATGTTAATAGATCCAAAAATAATGTCATCTACATAAACTTGAACTAAAATAGAGTGTTTTCCTTAACGCTTAATAAAAAGGGTTATACCAACCTTCCCTCTTGAGAATCCTTGTTCTAGTAGAAAATTGCTAAGACGCTCATACCATGCCATAGGGGCTTGTTTGAGACCGTATAAAGCACACTTAAGCTCATAAACATAGTTAGGATGCTCATATTTTTCAAAACCGGGAGTTTGAGATACATAAACCTCTTCATTAATGTATCCGTTTAGAAAGCTGCTTTTAACATCCATTTGAAATAATTTGAAGTTTTGAGAACAAGCATAGGCAAGAAAAAGGCGTATAACCTCGAGTCAGGTGACCGAAGCATAAGTTTCCTCATAGTCGATGCCTTCCTCTTGGTGATACCCTTGAGCAACAAGGCGAGCCTTGTTGCGAGTTATAACTCTATTTTCGTCTAACTTGTTCCTAAACACCTATTTAGTACCAATTATTGGATGGTCTCACTGTTGGTGTAAGCCCTAGAGGCCAATACTTTTGGTACTTGTATCGAATTATTTATTAATAATAAAAGGCTTTTTCTTTATTATGTTTGTTTAATAAAGTCCCTAGAATAGCTAGTCTGTTTAATGTATCAAGTGTGACTTGATCATGAGATAACATTAAACATAAGGACACTATTCTTAAAGTATTCGTAGTCGAGCTTTATTGTGAAGTGGGATAACACTAAAGCATAAAGATTATTATGTATATAGACTGATGATCAGATCTCATGGATCATGGATAAGAAGTTATCAAGTCTTAAACATAGATATGAATATTAAGAGTAATATTTATACTGGATTGACCCGCTATGAGAATACTATATAGAATGTTATGCAAAGTGTCCTAAGTTATTCTCATGGTGATAATGGTGTATCCCACCCTTCGACCTGAAACCACTATGGACCCTAGATGTAGAGTCGAGTGCTTTATTGCTGATCAAACATTGTCTGTAACTGGATAACCATAAAGACAGTTAATGGGTACTCCACGAAGCATGCTAAGGAACATGAGTGACCTAGATGGAATTTGCCCATCCTGCGTAACAGGATAAATGTCTATGGGCCCAATATTGAATTGGACAAGGATGACACAGTCTATGCCTTATGTTCAATATAGACATAAGGGCAAAAGGGTAATTATGCACATAAGTATTATCACAGAAGGATTTGTCAGATCACATGACATTTCCGTGTCTTGGGTAGCAGTGATATGTTGCTAGATACCGCTCACTGTTTATTATGTTAAATCTGTGATTTAATATAATTTCCAATGTCGCGAAAACCTACAGGGTCACACACAAAGGACCGATTGATGAGAGATAGAGTAACTAAGGAACACTGTAAGATACGGTGCACTTAAGTGAATTGTAGAACATCGTAAGGTACGATGTACTTAAGTAGAATACGAAATATGGTATGGTACCACGTGCTTAAATGGATTTGGCATATTATAAGATATGTGCCACATACACTTAAGTGGGCTTTTTAGCTTGAAGTCCACACAAATGGTTCTATAAATAGAACCCTTGTGCAGAAGCATTTAGTGCAGTTGCATTTTCGTTTTCTCTCTCTCTCTCTCTCTCTCTCTCTCTCTCTCTCTCTCTCTCTCTCTCTCTTTCTCTCTCTCTCTCTCTCACTCAAAGCCTTCATTCGTAGCTGCTAGCACTGAGATTGAAGAAATCCGTTCGTGTGGACTGAATAGAGGCGTTGTCGTCGTTCAACGTTTGTGATCGCTCCATATATCTGCATCAAAGGCTTCAATCTTCACAAGAGATAACTATTCTATCACTGATCATGCCCATTCGTAAGGATCACTAAAGGAGAGAATTTTAATTTCCGCTGCGTTTTGGATCGCCCTTCTCCTTCACTCACGGAGGGGGAACAAGATCCCACACCTTATTTCTTTTGAACTGATTAAGTTCCTTTTGCATTGCTAAAAACCAATGTTCATCGAGTAATGCGTCTTTGGAGTTTTTAGGCTCAATTTGAGAGATGAAAGCGAAATGATAACAAAAGTTACTTCTCTTTGACCGTGTGGTAACTCCCTTTGAGATATTTCCCTAGAATATTATCGATGGGATGATCCTTAGAAGATTTCCATTCCAAAGAAAGATCATTGTTATTAATTGGATGATCCTCCTCTTTCTTTTCAGATATGTGATCCGGCTCCTCCTTAGCTTTTTCCGGATGGGGTTCAACACTCTTTTCTTCTTGATCTTTTATTATGTTTTCCGAAGGAACACCTGCACCATCAATAAAAATACCTTCTCCGACAATTTTCGGATAAGATTCATCAAAGGAAACATGCACGGATTCTTCAATGATAAGTAACCTTTTGTTGTATACCCTATATCCTTTACTAGATTGAGAGTATTCGAGAAAGATACCTTCATCGGATTTTGAGTCAAATTTACCAAGGTTTTATTTACCATTATTTAACACAAAGCATTTACATCCAAAGACATGAAGATGTGAAACATTAGACTTCCCCCCCTTTAGCAATTCATAAGGAGTTTTGTTTAGAATAGGACGAATGAGTATCCTATTCAATACATAACAACCCATATTTATGCCATTGACCCAAAAATATTTAGGAAGGCCATTTTCATTAATCATAGTCCTTCCAAGCTCTTCTAAAACTCAGTTTTTATGTTCCACTACTCCATTTTGTTATGGAGTTCTTGGAGCAGAAAAATTATGATCAATGTCGTTTGTTTCACAAAATTCCTCAAATAGGTGGTTTTCAAATTCACCTCCGTGATCACTTCGGATAGTAACTATGCTAGTGTTCAATTTGTTTTGAGAAATCTTGGCAAACTTTTCAAAAGCTGAAAAAGTGTCACTTTTACTTGCTAAGAAGATGGTCCAACAAAATCTAGAGTAGTCACATACTATAACAAAATCATAGTAGTTTCCACCTAGACTTTTAATTCTAGATGGCCCAAAAAGGTCCATATGGAAGAGTTCAAGGGGTCTCATTGTGGAAACAATATTTTTAGATTTAAAAGAGATCCTTGTTTGCTTTCCCATTTGGCATGATCTTTTGAAATTTTGATTTTGGGAAGACCAATTACTAGATCTTTTGCAATAACTTTATTTAGAAAGTCAAAGTTGACATGCGCTAATCGCCTATGCCAAAGCCAAGAGTCTTCACTCATGGAGACGAGACATTTAGCGCTAGTCAAAGATACTTCATTCAAGTCAAGCATGTATACATTATTTACCCTCCAGCCCTTAAGCACATCATTCTTTTTATCATTATGTTCAATCATGCAACAATCTTTTGAAAACAACACTTTATATCCTTTGTCACATAATTGGCTAATGCTAATGAGATTATGCTTAAGACCTTCAACTAAAAGGACGTCTGAGATAGTAGTAGAGGAGTGATTACCTTCACTATCTTTTCCGAGTATAGCTCCCTTATTATTATCACCATAGGTTACAAATCCATTCTTCTTAGCCATAAAGTCAAAGAATAATGAAATGTCACCCGTCATGTGTCTTGAGCACCCACTATCGAGAAACCATGTTCTCTTTGTATCCTCAAGACATTCCACCTACAAATTAAACAAGGGAAGGAGGTACCCAATTTTCATTGGGTCCTTGTGTGTGAGTGAAACTTTGGTTGCATTTGGGCAACCATTGAAAAATGCCTTTAGGAACCAAAAATCTCCTAATTCGGCATTTAGCAATAGTATGTCCCCTTTTGCAACAATATAGACAATTTAAGTTCGGATGAGAGTTACTTTTGCTAACTTGATCCTTTACCACATAAGTGTACTTTTGATAAGGATTATTCATGTTACTTCTATAATATGATTGATCAATAGCAAAGGTAACTTTAGGTTGTAAAGCATTGTCTAATTTAACTTGAAGAGTTCTAACCTCTCTTTGCCAAATGTGACAAGTTTCACATCCAAACCATATAAACCAAAACCCCTTATCATTCTCAGTTTTGCCTTTAGTAGCCTCTATCAGAGATTTATTAAGAGTTTCTAATTCCTTTTCGGAATCAAAAACCTTCTTTTCTAAATAACAGAA
Organism: Lathyrus oleraceus; assembly: GCF_024323335.1. NCBI lineage: Eukaryota > Viridiplantae > Streptophyta > Magnoliopsida > Fabales > Fabaceae > Lathyrus > Lathyrus oleraceus. The sequence continues at coordinate 284,188,867 of NC_066585.1, forward strand.
AATTTTCTTATTTGAGGCTAAGCGTTTAAAAGATTCCTTGGCCTCATTGTGTATAGTATTAAAGGCTTTTGCAAATAAAAATAAGATATTTTATCAACATGATCATGTTTAGAATGACTTACATTCTTTTTCTTCTTTTGATGAGCCATAAGACAAAGATTGACATTTTCTTCTTCATCACCTGAGTTGTCATCGCTTGAGGACTCATTATCGCTCTCCCATGCAATGTATGCTCTTCTAGATTTGCTAGATTTCTTGTGGCGTTTGTCTCTTACTTTGTATTTCTTCAATAAGGGACAATCCAACTTATAGTGACCGACCTTTCCGCAATTATAGCATGATCCTTTTGACTTAGTTATCTTACCTTCCACTCGATTCGGGAATTTTGATTGTCTTCTATAGTTGACAAGATTTTTATCCGAATGTTGAATTTCATTCTTTCTAAGGTATCGGTTATACCTCCTTACAAACAACTTCATATCTTCATTCAAATTTTTATCATCATCACTTGATTCACCCTCACACGTATCATTGGTGGATGACTTAGAACTTGAAGCATTTAAACTGATAAACTTCCTTTCTGTGTACTTAACTTTCTCCTTATTTTCCTTCTTTTAACTCTTCTCATGTTTCTCAAGGTTCATGAGCTATTGCTCATGCTCTTGAAGCTTACCAAACAATGTTGTCACGTCCAATGTTCTTAGATCATTGGCTTCCTTAATCGCGGTGACCTTTGGTTGCCATTCCCTGTTAAGACATCTTAAGATTTTGTTAGTAGCAACATCATTAGGGGTAGTTATATCAAGAGCATTTAACCGGTTGATTAGATGAGAAAGTATCTTTTGCATATCAACAATGGTTTCACCATCCTTTATATGAAAAAGGTCAAATTCTTGAGTTAAAGTGTTGATTCTAGCCAGTTTGACATCATTGGTTCCCTCATGGTTAATTTGCAATGAGTCCCACATAGCTTTAGCACTAGTACAATGGGATACCCTATAATACTCATCTACACCTAAGGCGGCGATGATCATATTTCTGGATTTCAAATCATAGTTATACTTTTTCTCATCCTCTTCATTCTAGTGTGATTCAGGTTTAGGTATAACAACACCATCTGCATTGGTCATAGTTATTTCCATAGGACCATCTTGGATGACTTTCCATACCTTCCTATCAATAGAGTTGATATGGATACACATACAATCTTTCTAATAACTGTAGTTTTCACTAGTAAAAATAGTCGCTCTATTGTACGCTCCTTTAGGATCGTTATTCATTTTCTAAAAAGTTATATGCGTAGCACTAGATGAACCAAGCTCTGATACCACTTGTTAGACGATAGTACCGATCTAGAGGGGGGAGGGGTTAAATAGATCAGTATTTAAAATTTAGTGCTTTTTAAAATTATTTTTAAAGGTTGCGAAAGCTCCCTATACCACAATCGTCTAAACGATCCGTAAATGGAAAGATCGGATATGCGTGAAACCAAATGGAATGACTAAGATAAAGATGATCAATAACTATCTTAATCAATCGATTAATTACACAAATCCTTGATATAGTTACCGCTAATGATGAGTTAACACAATAAGAGAACAAGTAAAATATTGATAAACTTGTGTGAAGTTAATTTTATCAAACACTTGGTGTATATATATATATATATATATATATATATATATATATATATATATATATATATATATATATATATATATATATATATATATATATATATATATATATATATATATATATATATATATATATATATATATATATATATATATATATATATATATATATATATATATATATATATATATATATATATATATATATATATATATATATATATATATATATATATATATATATATATATATATATATATATATATATATATATGTGTGTGTGTGTGTGATGCATGGACTAAGTCACAAGCACAACAGAATGTTATTGCAAAAATACACAACAGAAAATTGAGTAACAACAGCGACCACTCGACCTGTCAACACGGGTCACTCGACCTGTTCAGACCCGTAGCAAAATTACTCAAGTGAAATAGGCGATGAGTCGACTCAAATAGGGGATGAGTCGACTCAAACCGGTTTTTCCAAAGTTGAGTCGACCTATGACCTGACTTGTTCAGAGTCGTGGCAACATGGTTCAAATAAAACAGGAAATGATTTGACGCAATAGGTGGATGAGTCGAATCATTTTATTTTCTCAGAATTGAGTCAACCTATGACTCGACCTATTCAGACCCGAGAGTTACACATAATGGGATATGCATAAATGAGTCGACCGCTCCAAGTCATGAGTCGACTCAAAGTTCTACTACTCCAAGTCATGAGTCGACTCAAAGTTCTTAAACTGTCAAAAATGAGTTTTTGCGATGTATTTTGGTCAGTTTAAACCATTCTCTTATGATCCCAAGGTACCAACGATGATCAAGTGCATTATTCACATCTATGATATGCTCTTATATGCATGGACACATTGAACTTATACTTTGAGCATGTTAGAGGATGAATGCATTCTATGATATGATGACACCATCCAAAGTACACATTATGAGTAACTAAAAAGGTTTGACATCATTAAAACAAGGACTAAGAATCTTTTCCCTCACAACTTTCACACCCACAGTTCTAGTATTCTTCAACTTCATGCTCTCTATGTGGCACTTCCTGGCGATCTTCTAATCTCATTGGATGACTCCGGCTTGACCATTTTAGAGTGGGTATTTCATGCAAAGATATAATTTAGAAAAGGAGGCTCCTAGCTGATTGAAAGTCGACCACCCTATAATCATGTTACGTAAGGAAGGTGCATCTAAAATAAGGTATCGTACCTTAATTTACATGATGTTTTCCTCAACTCCAAATATGGTCTTCAAAAATATATAACCCTTAACCTACACTTGTTTTCCTGAAAATCCCATCAATGATCATTGGAAAGCTTTGAGGTCGACCCAGTCTAGGAGAATATTCTCAAAAGCATCTCAATAAGGGTCGTATGTAGAGCTTCCTTTATCAATCAATACCCTCTTAATCTCTCAATCGTCACACCCTACGGTGATGATAATTGAATCGTTGTTGTGTGGGTGAATGCCTGTAATGTTCTTTTTAGAAAATATGATCTATGTTTCTAGGGCTTCTAGATCACCCATATCAGAGCTTACATGTGAGCCTTTGATGGTTAGGATTTGGCGAGAATATCTTCTGCGGGCAGAACTGGTCTCTTTTCCCTTGGTGAATCCTTATGCAATGGTATTTAGGATATGACGTGTGACTCTGTCGTTGCCCATTCCGCTATATTCTTTGCTCTTTTTACACTTACGACTCCTAAAGCATATCTCCCCTAACAGCTAGATATGCATGGCCTTTGTGTGGAGTCTCCCTTATTATACTTCTTCAAGTGACTTTATTGGATCAAATGTTTTATCTCCTTATTGAGTTGATATCAAATTTTTATATGGTGCCCCATTGACTTCATGGAACTTGCACCATCTACTAGACTTTTGCCTCATGACATATGACTTTGGAGTGGGCGGTTGAGAGATGTTGTGCATGTGGAGGAAGTCTTACCATATATGCTCAAGACAAATATTCATGGGCATGAAACTCTGTGTGGGTTTTCCGCCTCGCTTGAACATTATCTCTTCTCTGATGGGTGAGGTGTAGTGATTCATTGTGACCGTTGTGAGTTGTCAATATTAGAGGTAGGCTATTTCGAATCTCTGGCCTTTTTTTCATCATTGTTTTCCTCACCCAAGAAATACACAGGCCTTTAGGCAAGAGATTCATTAAAATGTCCCACCCCGAGGCCATTTTGAAATGCTCTTATGAATATTTCTTGGTTTGGGTGGGTGGCATATATGGTTGCCTCATTGAATTAAGTGTGGTACTCCCTCAAAGATTCAGAGAGGCCTTAACGAATGTTGAAAAGGCTGGTGGCAAACGTCTTTTTTTGCCTACTTTCTGCAAACTAGTGGACTAGTTTCTTCACCAAATCATGATATCTAATGACGGAGAGTCGATGCAGACCCATATAACACCTTAGGGCGTATCTCTAAAGGTACCAGAGAAGAGATCGCATTTCAAGGAATTAAAAGCTCTAATTATTTCCATATGCATATTGATGGAGGAGACATGTTCATATGGGTTAATATGCTTATCAAACTTAGCCAACAAAGGTAACTTAAAATTCTCTAGAACATGTGTTTCTCATATCTCATATGACAGAGGTTGGGGGTCCAGGATCTATACCTCTTTTGTAGGGTGAAACTCCTGTTGGCGTTGTTGGATATATGAAGTAAATTATCCTCCAAAGTTTGGTTATGACAATGTAGGTCGTCCATGGCAGCGTGTATCTTTGCCATGGAATTTTTCTCATTGTCAAACTCATCATTAGTCGATGTTGTTGCCTTTTTGTCCACCATGATGTCCGACGAGGTTGAACGTGAGGATTAAAATATGGTTGAATGTTGTAATGGTGACCCAAGTCAATTTTATCAAGGCCCTACTATGGGCGCCAATTATAATTGCTAAAAGTACAATATGTGACAACCCCTAGTGATTAAGGGTTGTCAGAGGCTTTGTGATTTGTTATAGGGTTTAGATATAAATCACGTAGGGAGGTGAGAAGCTCTACATATGTGGTATATTCGTAAACGAGATCACATCCTCTCTCAACCTAAGGATTGAGGTATTTATAGAAGTCCAAGGGCCTAAATCTCAGACTCCCAAGAAATAACAATTGCTCAAAGAGAACATATGAATGGGGCAATTAATTCCATATTATTTAGGAGGGCATGGTTAATTCCCCCATGACCCCTTCTCCGGACCGTTGTGGATTTGAGACACGTCAATTCACATGTTCTCACGCTTTGGGCAACTTATCCAAGATGTAGGTGGCATGTTTGTGGAATGAGCGTCCCATCCATATGATGGACGCTCAAACTAATAAACGAGCGATCAGAAAGTTGTTTGGGTTATACTTTATGTCACTTTCCTTATCACTCCATCCCTTATGGGCCATTTTCAAATACACCAATACGAACAACGTTGATATTTTTAAAAATTGAAATATAAAAAGAGACAATTCATCTTGATTTGGGATATTGTGTCGCACTAGAGAAGGATATGGTGACTAATTAGTATGACATGCACTCTATCTACTTGGGCATGATAACTTCAAATGTGAAATATGTGTATTTTCTTTGTTGCTAGTATATTTTGGGTTCTACAATCCGAGTATGCAACATACACGTTCTACAACAAGCCTTATTGCATATAGGCAAATTCTCCAATTATCATCTTCCCAATAACACACTTTGCGACATCCTTAAGAAGTCTTTTGATATTTAAATTGTTATCAAACATAACATGCATGCTTTCTTCTACATATTGAGTTCTTAATTTTAAAATCTATATCATTTTGATGAGGTAGAACAACCATTAATATTTATTTGTTAAATTTTGAGTAGATATTACCAACCTTTATTTATTGTTAAGAATGAAACAATAACAACAAAAAATGTGAAAGTAAGGTATGTTTTGTATTCTAATTTTCTAAAGTTCATAAGGATTATTTTTAAAACATTCATAATTGATACCTGACTCAAAAGATAGCAAGAAGTGTTAACAACCTAGACCCAAAAATATTTTTTAATTTTTGATTCATTTAGCACGATTATTCCCATTTTTTGTATGATTCTGTTTTTCCTTCCATCCATACCATTTTGTTGGGGGTTCTGGGACAAAAGAAATTATGAGAAATTCCATGTTCTTCAAAAAAAAGTTTTGGAGGGAGATATTTTCAAATTCTCCTCCATGACAACTTCTTGGAACAATGATGTTTGAACTTTTTTTATTTTGAACCTTTTTACAAAATGTTTTGAAAACTTCAAATGAGTCATATTTATATTTTTAAAATAACTCATATGTATATTTGGAAAAATCTTCAACAATAACAATATTCATATTTCTATCTATTTAAACTATTGGTTTTGACAGGACCGAATAAATCTATGTGAAGTAATTCAAGAGGATTGTTCATAGAGACAATATTTTTAGTGAAAATTGCTCTTGATTTGTTTTCCTTTTATGCAAGCTTCACATATAGTGTCTTTGTTAATATTTATTTTGGGAAATCCTCTAACTTTATCAAGTTTTGAATGAGTTGAAATAGTTTTCATGCTTATATGACCAATACGTCTATGGCATATCTATTTGTATTTTTATATGATTATGAAGCATGACTCGGATGGAAGATTGTCTAAGTATAATGGGTAAAAAAATTTTTTTGTCTTGATCCAGAAAAAAGAATCTTTCAAGAGGATGATTATTTAACTACATATAAATTAGGCTTATAGGTAACTTCATAACCATTGTCACATAATTGATTAATGTTTAGTAAGTTATATTTCAAGCTATTTACATATTGAAGATTTTCTGTTAGAGCATAACCATTCTTCTCAATGGTTTCTATAATTTTAGATTTATCATTACTTCCAAAAGTTAATAATCCTCCATCTTTATTTTGAAGTATAAAAACATTATTTATTTCCTATCATATGTCTTGAGCAACTAATGTCCATGTACCAAGAATTTTTCTTGATATTTAGTAGGAATTTTTGTGTTAGTGATTAAAAGTGACTTAGACACCCATAAAGATTTGGATCCTTTAGTTTTGAAAGTCATGTTACGTCCGTTTGATCCTTCATCAACAAATTTAGATGAGTTTAGAAAGAGTTTTCTCCTCCCTTTTGAAATAACATTTTAATTTATGGTGATTAGTTTTCTTATAATAAGAGCATTTTTTGTACGATTATATCTTTTTTTAAAGAAAACATTTCTATTCTTATGTCTATTTTTGTTTTGTTTTGCAAAGTGAACATTTCTTTTCTATTTCACTTTAATTGTTTTGTTGGATGAGTATGTTTTCAATTTTTTTAAATTTTTTGTTAAAGGCTTACAACATGTTCAATCTCTGTTAAATACTTTTAATTAAGGTCCCATTATTTTTCTTAAAAAGTTTAAGTGGATTTGACTAAATTGCTAATATCATGGGTTAGTCTATCTAGTTGATTCTTCAAGAATTAATTTTCGTTTATTTTTCAAAAATATTTTCTAGTTCTGATTTTTTTTCCTTTCATTAATAAACTTTTGATACAAATACAGTGGCGGAACTGAGGGGGGACGTGGGAAGGCCACGGCCACCCCTCAACTTTTTATTTTTTTTAATTCATATATATTAAATTACTAAAACATCCTTATTTTAAATTAAAATTAATTTTTATTTTTCTTTTTCATTCAAAGTTAGGTTAAAATACAGATAAGGTAAAAAGCTCCTATCTTTCATTTCTTTCTCATATGAGTTTGCTATCGGCACCGAAATTGGAACAAATTAAAGTGATCGACATCTAACAGGTAAAAAACTTTATTCATTCTTCTTTTATAAAAAGTAACAAATTAAAGTGATTGTTTGATTTGTGTTTTTGAGATTTTTAGGGTTCTTCTTTCTTGATGTGTTAAAATAATCTATATGAGGTTTATTAAGCCAATTTATAACACTGTAATTTACAAATATAATTATACACTGTAATAAGGTTTATTTAATCATTGTTGCTGCTAATTTCTAATAGTGAAGTTACCGGTATTTGAAAACGGATTAAAATTGATTAATTAAGTTTATTAATTTTTTTTCTCTTTTAATTTTTATGTTCTCTAAATTGATTTTTGGACCTGATATGATATTATAGGAAGAGTAAAGATGAATAATAGGAAAATTTATTCTTTTTTCAAAAGGAAAGCATGTGAAATTGAAAGAGAAGAGAGAGATGAAGGAATTATAATCCCGACATCCGAATCTGAAACAGTTCTTGAGAATCCAACAATTGAAGAGCATCATGGTTTTGAAAATTCTTTGGAACGCGATCTTGGAAAGCGTCATCCAATTTGGCAATATCCACCAAATCAAGTGGATGCAATACGAAGAGCTTATCTAAAATGGGGTCCATATCAAATTCATTTAGAAAACTATCCTTTGTCCGGTAACGAGGATCATCCGAGAAGGTTCCAACATACTTGGTTTAGCATATTTCCATCATGGTTAGAATATTCACCATCTGAAGATGCCGCATATTGCTTACCATGTTACCTTTTTAGCAAAAAACTAAGTGGACGTCCCGAATCACTTGTCTTTATTTCTATGGGTTTTAGAAATTGGAAGAAAGTTAGGAATGGAAAACCTTATTCCTTTCTTAAACACATAGGTAACGATCCTTGCTCACCACACAACAATGCAATGAAAGATTGTCAAGACTTGTTGAATCAAGATGGTCATATTAGAAATGTTATTCAAGTGCAAAGTTCAAGTCAAAGAATAAATAATCGGTTACGACTCAAGACTTCAATTGACATTGTTCGTTGGTTAACACTACAAGCTTGTGCTTTTAGGGGTCACGACGAAAGTACCAAATCAAGAAATCAAGGTAACTTTCTTGAGTTGTTGAAACTTTTAGCATCCTACAATGATGAAGTTGCAAAAGTTGTGTTGGAAAATGCTCCACAAAATTGCAAGTATACTTCACATCAAATTCAAAAAGAGCTCTTGCAAATTCTTTCTAGTAGGGTGAAAAAGAGTACTCGTGAGAAAATTGGTGATTCCAAATTTTGTATCGTTGTTGACGAAGCTCGTGATGAGTTAAAAAAGGAACAAATGACTCTTGTATTAAGATTTGTTGATAAAGTTGGTTTAATACAAGAGAGATTTTTTGATGTGGCACATGTTAAAGACACCATATTTTTAACTCTTAAGGAAGCAATATGTGATATACTTTCTCGACATAACCTTGATGTTTCTAACATTCGTGGCCAAAGGTATGATGGTGCTAGCAATATGAGAGGAGAATGAAATGGTTTACAAGCCCTCTTTATGAAGGATTGTCCTTATGCATACTATGTTCATTATTTTGCTCATCGATTGCAACTTGCATTAGTTACATCATCAAATGTATGAAGCAACTGGTAAAGGTGCAAATCAAGTTGACACATTGAAACGAGCTGGAGATACTCGTTGGGGATCACATTACGATTCAATTTCTAGCTTGATAAACATGTATGAAGCAACTTGTTTAGTTTTAAAAAAATTTGCAAAAGATAGAGGGAGTTATGCTACACGTGGGGATGCAGATAGTTGTTATAATTACTTGAAGGCATTTGATTTTATATTTATTTTGCACTTGATGAAAGAAATCATGGGAATAACAGATATGTTTTGTCAAGCCTTACAAAAAAAATCAAGATGTAGTTAATGCTATGAACTTGGTTCGTTCAACAAAACATCTTATTCAAGGTTTGAGAGAAAATGATTGGGATATATTATTTACTAAAGTGGTATCTTTTTGTGAAAAGCATGGTATTGAGATTCCTGATCTTAATGATGTTCATTCAACAACAAGATTTGGACGCTCCCGTCTTGAAGAGAATCAAGTCACAATTCAACATTACTTTAAAGTTGAAATCTTTTTCACTACCATTGACAAACAGTTACAAGAGTTGAATAGAAGATTCAGTGAGCATGCAATGGGTTTGTTAACTCTTTCTTGTTCTTTATCTCCTAAGGATGGATATAAAGCTTTTGCATTGATACTATTTGTTATTTAGTTGAAAAATATTATCCTATAGATTTTAGTGATCAAGAGAAGAATAATTTGCAATTTCAACTCCAACATTTTCTATTTGTTGCTCATCAAGCATCAAACTTGAATAATTTATCAACTATTCAAGAACTATGTTCATGTTTGGTTGCATCTGGACAGGCTGAAACTTACTTCTTGATTGATAGACTACTTCGTCTTATCATGACTCTTCCCGTTTCCACGACCACAACTGAGAGGTCTTTTTCAGCAATGAAAATTATTAAGACTAAGTTGAGAAACAAGATGGATGATGGGTTTCTTGGAGATAGCATGACAGCATATATTGAAAGGGAGATTAGTGCAAGCATTAGTTCGGAGTCAATTATTGACGATTTCAAGTCACTCGGAACGCGTAAAGCATTACTTTAAGGTAGTTTTAAGTCATGTAATTTAAATTTTTAGTAATTAACTTTGTATTTTTTTAACTTTAATGTTTTATTTAAAATACTATTTATATTTTATTTATAATCTTTATTTTACGTTAGCGGTCATCCCCAATTTTTTTATCTGGCTCCGCCACTGTACAAATATAAATTCAAGTATGAGTCATTCAAAACTTTGATGTTCATTCATTTTTTGAAAATCCTTTTTTTCTCTTTTTAATTCAAAAGTTCGCTATCTTTGAAATAAATATTTTTGTGACAAGAACTTTGAGTCCTCTATATATTATCAAAAAATATTTCCATAGCCTTACAATATGATAAGAATCAAATGTATTTACCTCCCCAGTGTCGGAGTTTGTAATTCGACAAACATTTTCTCTTCATGCTTGACTTCAAAGTTTGAGTTTTCAAAATCATACCAAGAGGTCATCATAGATTTATTTTTTAAAAGAAATAGTTTTTTATTCTTTCTATTAAGAGGGAATTCTATTTTGAAGTGTCTCATTTTGTTACATCCATAACATGTGATTTTGCTTGTGTTCCCATGGGTGGTCAAAATTGAATCAGCTCAATAGAAAATCATTAACCAAATCGAAAACGACAAAAAAATGTATTTTGTTTGGATGTGTTTGAACCATTTTATAACAAAATCACATTGTTCAGTTTATTTTGCAGTTTGTATTTCACAAACCGAACCAAACCGCATTATATTACAATTCAAACTTCACTTAACCCACATTCAACCCAAATCCAAATCTATTATGCCTTAGCATTACAATTACAAACGGTTTTTTCTTCTTCACTCTTAAGGTTTCAGTTTAAGCCTTCTCATATATCTCCTATCAGTATCGCGTCTTCTTATCATCTTCTTTGACATGTACATCTCACATATTCTTTTCTAATCTATTATTCTTATCTCTTATGTTCTTTCTTTTTCATCTTCTCATTTTTATTCTATTGTTCTCTCTTCTAATTACAATTTTAACACATCTCTTCTTCTTCTTTAATATCTCCTCTTTTTTGTTTTTTCTTTTTGAAACTTCACTAATCTTTCATCTCCTATTTTTTTTTCTATTTTATTATAATGTTTTTGATATAGTTTTATGCTATTATTTTATGTTTTTTATTCAACTTTTTTATAATCTGATTTTTGTATATTAAATAAAAAGTTACTTTCAAAATATGATGATTTTTGTTGTTATTTGATAATATATGAATGACTAAATATAAAATTATGTTATCATCTATATGTGTATGTATGACTCAATAATTTTTTATAAAAAACCAAACTAACCGAACCAACTCAAACCAAACTGGGTTGGTTTGCTTTTATTTCTAAAATCCAACCAAACCAAACCAAACGACACATTTTTTCTCTTGCGATTCAAATGACTTTGTACGTTAAAATCGCCCAAACTGCATCGAGAACACCCCTATTATTATATTTTTTGAGTATCTCTTTTTGTTTTGAAATGATTTACAATTTTGATTTATTTTAAATACCATTGTTGAATTCTTTTTGGATAAGTCGTACCATCTTCATATATGTGTTCATAGCTTTGTGAGCATGTTCCTTCTATTTCAAGTTTTTGAGCTTTTAGAGGCTTTAATTGCAATGTTTTTTCCTTTCATTTATGGTTTAAAAACATTCAATGAGTGAGCTTTCATAAGCGTGTAATGATTCAATTAGTTATTCAATCAAAAATTATTTGAGATATTTTTCTTGAGAAATAACGGTGACCATGGATGTCCAAATCTCTAGAAGACTTCTTAGATTTTTTCTAACTCTCTCATGAGTTATCTAAGTTTTTCCAAGAGATCAAAGTTTTTTTAAATGACGGCGAGGAAATTATTTGAAGACAAAGCGAGAATGTCTAAAACCCTAGCAAAGAGAAGCAACAAAGAAGGAATGAGTAAACTCACGTATTACGATAGAAAGAAGCCATATGGAAGTGAGTGTATTGAATAACAATGCGAATATACCTTAAATAAAAATCTGCATATGAAATTTGAGAGTGAGAAGAATAGCCACAAAGGAAGAAGAAAAATATGAAGAATTTTATGCAGAGATATTAATGTCATTTATTAAATATACTCTTTATTTTCTTTCTCTTTATATTAACTTTCATTTCTACCAAACTACTAAGAAATAATCTCACTTTTCATTCACTTTTATTTTATTAACAATTTTTTCTCTTCCTTTCTTTCTTTTATAATCTAAACAAAACATAAATGTCACGTGTTTTTATGGATGGTCATGTCATTAAAATAAAAATAATTATCAAATACATATTATTAAAAATATATGGTAGAAGTCAATTTAGAATGTGTTGAGACTACAAGTTTGTGTAATGTAAAATTCTTAACAATTATTTACCATAAATATTAATACTTGCTCCACTCTAAAGAAATTTTAGTTTTTTTTAATAAATTAATTGAATAATTAATATATTTAATTTAAGTAAATTATATTATTTTTTCTTAAATTATAAAATTAATTTTAATTATAATAGTAATAGAGGAAGTATGATTATATACAATAATTTACATAATTGAGACAATAAAGAATTTGTTATAATATTATTATTATTAGAAATATTTATCTTAATAGTAATGATCAATTATTGTGAAGATTTTTTTTTAAATAATTAATTTTAAAAAAATAATCAAAAATACCCTTAATTTCAAAAAAATTACAAAAATTGGCACTTTTGTGCCCTAAATACACATGGGCGCCACTCTAGATGGCGCCTACCCTTAAATGGGAGGGCAAGTTGCCACTAGGAGTGGCGCCTACTCCTATTTTTTTTTATTTTTTTTTGCTTTTTTTTTAATATGTTTTTAATTATTTTTTTAAATCTTTTTTAACTTATTTTAAATTTATTAATTTATATTTATTATAAATTATATTAATTTATATTAATACATATATATAAATAATATTATTTACAAGATATATATATATATATATATATATATATATATATATATATATATATATATATATATATATATATTAATTTATATATATTAATTTAATTTATAACTAAATAATATTATTTATAAATTATTAAAATATATTAATTTATATACATGTAAATAAATAATATTATGTATATATTTGTAAAATACACAAGATATATATATATATATATATAAATATATATATTAATTTATATTAATAAACGCAATATATTTATATTAAAATAATACACAAGACAAATATTATAAAGTTTAATTAAAATGCATTATTAATTTGGGATTTTTTACATATTATGCGGTCCCTGGTACGATCCGCACGGGGGAGGTCTGACTACTCGTCTAGACGGCTCACGTGGTGGTGGTGCTTCCCTATTCCCACCCCTAGTCCTAACGCGTCCCCCTGCCCTTTGCCGTTGTGGTTGGGTCGAAGTCCCTTCAATGCTGTAGGAAAGGCGGGTGCCCTCTGCGCCCTCAAAGCTTTGTCTCGGTGGGACAAACTGACTCTTGTTGGGTGCGCCCTCGAAATGTGGCCTTTGGTAGTTGAGGGTTGAATCGGTTGGCTAAAGAACAATGTCTGTTGTGGTGTGTAGTAGTCTTGTTGGTAATCCTCTTGTATACCTGTGTCGAGGCTAAGTGGAGGACTGGAAGAGCCCGGGACATCGTCGTGATGGAAGTGTTGGGATTGGTGTTGGTGGGGGGATTGAGTTTGTGGTAGGTGTTGGGACTGTTGATGGTGGTGGGAATGTTGAGGTTGGTGTTGGTAATCTTCATGATATTGAGGTTGAGTTTGTGGTATGTAGTGTTGATTTGGTTGGGGGTGGACATGTGTGGTGGTGGTTGTTGTTGGTAATACGGTGGTGGTGGTTGTTGTTGGTAATATGGTGGTGGTGGTTGTTGTTGGTAATACGGTGGTGGTGGTTGTTGTTGGTAATATGGTGGTGGTTGTTGTTGTTGGTAATATTGTGGTGGTTGTTGTTGTTGGGAATATTGTGGTGGTTGTTGTTGTTGGAAATATGGTTGTTGCATTCGGGGATCGTCCAAATAGAACGGGTCAGACACAATCATTTCTGGATTTGTATTTGCTCTATACCAATCCACATATTCCCTTGTCGGCTTCATTTCGTTGGGCGCCACCGGAAATTGTAGAACATAGTAGGCACGCTCTTTCCACATTTTACGGAACTCCTTTGCAAATGCCTTCCAATTTTGGGCATATCACTGGTGGCTGACTTTTTTAAGATGCCAAGGTTCCAAAGACATTGGGGGGCATGGGATTTCTTGATGCATTCCAAATTGCAGTTTGACACAGTCACTTTGGTGCATCTCCACAGTGGTGAACCGCATGATAGCCGTTTTTGTTGTCCAAACAGCTGCATCTTCGGGGTTGGGTTGATGTTTCAATCCCAAATATGGTCTCCAAATAAACTGCAAAGAAAAAAATAAATATGTTATTTATTGAGAATGCTTGATATTAATAAATTAGTTAGAAGATGAATGATTTAGTGGTAATACATCTTGTGCTCGGAGACGATCCAAGAGTTGACGATAAAATATTATTTTATTTTTCGGGGTAAGACTGTAATCTAGTCCAGTTGCAATGAACCTAAACAAAAAAAGATAAATAATATTATTGACAAATATTTATAGAATAAATATACAAAATGAAATAACATCATAAATTTACCTAGTTGCGTAGGGGAAGGAGTAGACGTTAGAATTTTCGGGGGCTAGCCTCGACAATCTCCACTACCCCCATATTTGGAGCAAAAAAGCACATCCAAAAGCATGTACACGTCCTCTAGTGTGACGGTACATTCACCAGTTGGTAGGTGAAAAATGTGTGTCTCTGGTATCCAACATTCACACAAAGCAAGAATAAATTTCACATCAATTGTGGCATTTACCACATGCATAACATGACCGAACCCCGCACGCTCTATGTAAGGTACGCACCATGGGTCTGGATAAGCCATAGGGTGTGAACGTTGACGAAATTTCTTGGGATCCTTTAAAAACAAACAATATAAACAATCATTAGATTGGAGTTTTAAAAAATAAATTATAAACATACGAAAAAGGCAATGTTCAAGAAAAACTTACGAATGAGGCAATGTTCGCCCTAGTGCCTCAGTGTTCTTGGCCCATGGTAACAAGAGACATGATTGCAATGTAGAACGTAGGTTTATTGATGAAAAGTTCGCCGGTGTTCTCTGAAAAAAAGTGTTAGTGGATGATGAAAATTTTCAAGAATGACCTACTATTTATAACCGTATTCAAATAGTATGAATATGTTAAAAAATTGGACACGTGTAACGCATGCAAAAATTTGACACGTGTAACGCATGCAAAGTTGGCTGAGAATCTTGCAGGCTAGGTGGAGCTGCATGCATGTCTTCACATAAGACACGTCTACTGCATGCATCAGTAGGTCAGGATAAGACATGAACTCGCCACTCTAGGTGGCGAATACATTGAAGTTTTATCTTGTCTGAGAATCTTGCAGGCTAGGTGGAGCTGCATGCATGTCTTCACATAAGACACGTCTACTGCATGCATCAGTAGGTCAGGATAAGACATGAACTCGCCACTCTAGGTGGCGAATACATTGAAGTCTTGTCTTGTTTGAGAATCTTGCAGGCTAGGTGGAGCTGCATGCATGTAATAATTTTAACACGTCTACTGCATGCATCAGTAGGTCAGCATAAGACATGAACTCGCCACTCTAGGTGGCGAATACATTGAAGTCTGGTCTTGTCTAAGAATCTTGCAGGCTAGGTGGAGCTGGATAGGCATGCGTGAGAATCTTGTAGGCTAGGTGGATATGACTTTGATGGATATGCATGCGTGAGAATCTTGTAGGCTAGGTGGATAGGTTAGCATGCATTGGTACATGTTAGGTTGCACTTGTCTTGTCTAGGGGAAGGCTTGGTGGATGTGTTGAATGAAAAAATGTGACACGTCTAACGCATGCATCACAATTGAATCCCTATATGTAGGCATGCGTGACTACAAGTATTCACACAAATTTTCACACAGGTATTCACAAAATCTTCACAATATCTTCACATATTTCACACATATCTTCACATATCATGGCATCTTCATCACAATACAAAATCAAAGCTCACGTGAATGGTGAGAATTATGAATGTGATATGTCTGGCTTCCTATTTAGAAACACTGATTGCACTCGTTTTTGTCTAAATAGAGGAGATGACTTCTCTTATCTGAAAAAAAAAAGATTGAGTCCAAACTTAGACAACCTGTGTCCCAAATTTTTTATCAACAACCTTTTTTTCTGAAAATAACTCAGTCAGGTTTTATAAGTCATTGATTCGAAATGACATGGAGGCACAAAACATGTTTCGTAACCATGAGTATTCTGGTTACGATTATATAGTGTTGTACATTGTCTTGGAACAATTTCAACCAATTCAGAATATTCAGTCACAGGTTATTGATCCTGTGGTTGATGACGAACAAGATGTTGAACACCCCGTTGAAGACGATGTGGTTGATGATGCAGAAGACGTGGTTGATGACTTGGTGAACCGTGATTCCGAAGATGAAGACCAAGTACAAATACCTATAAGGCAACGCTACTCATCACCTGCGCACTTCACAACCCTTAACTTGGGCGAGGATGAGCCCTCGTCAGATATGTTCTACAACCCATATATGAGGTCTGATGAGGAGTTAAAGAAGGGTGACCAATTTCGGACCAAGGAAGAGTGTCTGTTAGCAATAAAAAACTAGCACTTGAAAAACTGTGTTGACTACGATGTTAACAAATCAAACCCGGAAAGATACGTTATTTTATGCAAAAACCCGGAGTGTGGGTATAGGTTGATGGCATCGTACAAGAAGAAACATAATGGGTGGGTGATAGGGTCCATTTCCCAAGCTCACACTTGCGTCAACACAAACATGGCACAGGATCATCGCAAACTTAGCCATGATATGATCTGCCATTCCATAATACCTCTTGTTGAAGTTGACCCGTCACTCAAGGTCAAAAATATTATCTCTCATTGTGTTACTGTTTTCAAATATACACCGTCGTACAGAAAGGCTTGGTTAGCGAAAACCAAGGCAATTGAACTGGTATACGGTAATTGGGAGGAATCATACAAACAACTTCCGCGCTACCTGGCTGCACTACATTTGTATTCACCTGGGACGGTTTCTATAATGGAGACCTTGCCGGCACAATCCCCTGACGGAACTCGTCTAGAAGGTAATGGAATATTCCATAGACTTTTCTGGGTATTCCGTCCCTGCATCATCGGTTTCACATTCTGCAAGTCGCTTATTCAAGTCGATGGAACTTGGTTGTATGGGAAATACAAAGGATCGTTACTGATGGCGGTCGAACAAGATGGAAATTCTAATATTTTCCCAATAGCCTTTGCATTGGTAGAAGGAGAAACAGCTGCTGCTTGGAGTTTCTTTCTTAAGAATCTCCGAACGCACGTGACTCCACAAGCTGGCATCTGTGTGATTTCTGACAGGCACGCTTCTATAGACAATGCATACAATAATCCAGCAAATGGTTGACATGACCCCCCGTCTACGCATGTCTACTGCATCAGGCATATTGCTCAAAATTTTGTGCGGGAGTTCAAAGATAAATTCTTGAAGCAAAATTTGATAAACGCGGGGTATGCATTAAACCAACCTGGATTCCAATACTACCGCCGGGAAATAGTGTTGGCAAATTCTGATGCAGGGAGGTGGATCAATAATATTGACAGAGCAAAGTGGACTAGGTTATACGACGATGGGGTGAGGTAGGGCCACATGACAACAAATCTTGTGGAATCAATGAAGAGCGTCTTTAAGGGCATACGTAACCTCCCGGTAACCGCTTTGGTGAGTACGACCTATTTTTGGATGGCAACATTGTTCGTAACAAGAGGCAAGCGCTGGCATGCAGTGTTACAGACGAGTCAAGTGTATAGTGATGCCTGCATGAAGTTTATGAGGCAGGAATCTGCCAAAGCCAGCAGCCATCGGGTTACGGAATTCGACCGCCATGGCCACACTTTTAGTGTCAAGGAAACAATTGACCACAACCAGGGGCTGCCCAAACAAGAGTATAGGGTCCTAATACCAAACTGTTGGTGCGACTGTGGTCAATTTCAGGCCTATCGTATGCCTTGTTCCCATGTCATTGCAGCGTGTTCACACATCCACTTTGATGCATTGTCACTAGTGTCTCCAATCTACAAAGTTGCAACATTGCTAAATGTATACGACAATCCCTTTCCGGTGGTAGCATTTGAGGCATATTGGCCAGAGTATGATGGGGAAATTGTTTGGCACAACGATTCTATGCGGCGGAATAAAAGTGGTCGCCCAAACAGCATGCGCATTAGAACTGAAATGGACGTCACAGAGAAAATGCAGAGGAAGTGTAGCATATATCGACAACTGGGGCATAATAAGAAAAAATGTCCATATCGTGGATCTAGTTCCACAACATAGTTTTCATATTCATAACTCTCTGTATCAATGCTATTTATCAATAAAGTTTACTTTTTATTCCAAATAGAAGATGACATTGGAACAACAAACACAAACATCTAACATTAGAACAACAAATACTAAAACAAAAATAAATACTGGAACAAGAACAAGTACTAAAACAAGAACAAGTACTAGAACAATAACAAATACAAGAACAACAACACAAACAGCCATTAAAATCTAGGAAATTACAACAGTTAACACTATGTCATCTGATCCATGCATGCTTTGGATGCAATCAATGTCGCTTTCAACTTCAACCCACCAACATACCGTTTCTCCAGTTTCAAATGAGAACCTTGTTCTAAGCCTCTGAATCCTTCTGAGGATTTCACCAGGTTGGTAATCTCCCTCTAACCAAGACATCAAAGACCTTTTTAGTTGGTCCAACGAACGGATGTTCCAAAATTTCATCTCCATTAGGGGTTTGACAGGCGAGAAAATAACATGCCCATCCCTTTTTAAGATTACTGGTTCAGGATCCGGCCGCCTTGATGATGTTCGCTGCCATGATGACGGTCTGGGGGATGCCATGAACTCAAATTGATAGGGAAAGTGATAGGAAAAAGTGGTGAAGAAAATGCAAGGAAATAACACTTTATTTATAGGAAAAAATCTAGGTTGTACACCAATGTACTTAACCCTAATTAGTGTCGCACTTGATTAATTAATCTTAGGGAGAATTAGGGTTTGAATTAGGTCATAACTACCAAACTCTAATTATAACCTATCAATAAACCCTAATTATAATTGATTAATTAACCCTAACATGATTAACCCTAATTCTCCCAAAAATTTATAAATAATATTATTTAGTTATAAATTAAATTAATATATATATATAAATATATATATATATATATATATATATATATATATGTATTAATATAAATTAATATAATTTATAATAAATATAAATTAATAAATTTAAAATAAGTTAAAAAAGATTTAAAAAAATTAAAAAAATAATTAAAAACATATTAAAAAAAATTAAAAAAAAAGAAAAAAAAAGAAAAAAAAAGAAAAAAAGAAATAGGAGTAGACGCCACTCCTAGTGGCAACTTGCCCTCCCATTTAAGGGTAGGCGCCATCTAGGGTGATGCCCATATGTACTTTGGGCACAAAAGTGCCCATTTTTGTAATTTTCTTGAAAATAAGGTTATTTTTGATTTTTTTTTTAAAAAATTGATTATTTAAAAAAAATCTTCAATTATTGTAGATGCATAATTTGTTAAAGTTAGAATAATAATGTCAATAATTACATTAGTGTAATAGTTGTATTTCTAGTCGTATAAATATTCTCTTTGATTAATGTAAAATTATATCAATTTCCTTTGAAAAAACATAAGTGAGATATTCTATTTTCTTCAAAAAAAATTATTAGTTTGATGTTATATAACTAGGTCTAGATTAGTAACTTATATAACCATATTAGTTCACAGATATTAACAAGGATATATTCAAAATCAATTTTTTCTCAACATGTTATCAACACAATTGTTTCTATAAAAAATTATTACTACACTAGGTATATCTTTTATACTTATCACTTTAATCTTATTATTATTATTATTATTATTATTATTATTATTATTATTATTTACCACATTAATAGAAAACTGACAATCCGTTAAGTGATTTAGAACTAGAATAACTATTGTCGTTATTATTGCTTTACCCCCTTGTTATAGAAAACAGACAACTTGTCAAGTGCTCCATAATAAGTGTGACCTTTATAAATTTTGTGTGGAGGTCTAAGACTCCATATGCAGTTAATAACTCTTATATTTAGTGGATGTCTAAAATTGCATATGCAAATACTAACTTTTTATATTAATGGAGGTCTAAAACCCCATATGTAGTTACTAACTTTTATATTTAGTGGATGTCTACTAACTTTTTATATTTAATAGAGGTCTAAAATCGCATATGTAGTTACTAACTTTTATATTTAGTGGAGGTCTAAAACCCCATATGCAAATACTAAGTTTTGATATTCAATGGAGGTCTAAAATCCCATATACAATTACTAACTTTTATATTAGTGGATGTCTAAAACTCCAAATCCAAATACTAACTTTTATATTTAATATAGGACTAAGATCCTCATCTATAATATTGCTTCACGAAAAATAATTCATTTGATATAATTAAATTTACTAATGTGTTTTATCGTATGTGTTCGTTCATTCACAATATATGTTATCTTATAGTTATCTCTAACACTCGGTAACAACTAGTTGATATTTAACACAACTTAAAATTTGACTTGATGATATTTAACATACTTACTTATTTCTTTTTTCCTTTTTCCATTTCCCCAATGGTAACTATAATGTCTGTTTTACAAAATTATCTCTATATATAATTCAACTTCTTTCATAACTTTCACATCATTCTCAAATATTTTTCATATTTTTCAAACGGCTAAATATTTTTTCTTATTCATCACCAGGGTCGTCTCTGTGTAGTAGAAACAAGCTCTACAGTACAAGGGCCCCAAATTTTGTAGGGTCCCAAAGTTTTGAAAAGTCCAATTTTTTATATTAATATTAATAAATATAAAAAATTAAATAAATTAAAAAGTGCTATAATAAAAATTCAATACATTAAAAAAATGAGATTGATCAAAGTCAAAATAATTATAGTTAAATTTTATATCAATATATAATTATATTTTTTATGTGTCATTTTTAATTATTATAATTGTATATATTTTTTTTAATTTTGATCCATTTTAAAATTAGGATTGGGCCTCCAATTTGATTGGTCGACGTTGTTCATCACTCTAGTTGTCCTTATTTTATTCCTTATCGATATTATCAAGCATTATGAATTAGGTAAAAATTATGCAGAATTAATGATATTTATTATTTTAGCATTACTAGTCTTAGCTTGGTTGATTGATAAAGATTTTTGAATAAAACATGATCATGATTTTTGTAATAGTTGTTATTGAATATATATATATATATATATATATATATATATATATATATATATATATATATATATATATATATATATATATATATGTGTGTGTGTGTGTGTGTGTGTGTGTGTGTGTTTGTTTGTTTGTTTATGCATTAAATATTGATTATGTTCATCTGAATTCTAGATATAATCATGTCAAATGTTAAGCATCAATTCAAAATTCCAAGCATAACTGAGGATAACAACATAACATGGAATAACAACTTAATTGAGTACTTTTCCTGTGAGGGACTCGACAAAATCCTTGAAGGAGAAAATTCAAGAAAGTCAACGGTTGATTTAGAAGAGATGGCAATGAAAAAATCGAAAGTAAATCGAATAATCAAACACCAACTTGATGATGGATTACAAATAAAATATTCAAATGCAAAAGATCCCAAAATTTCGTGGGACAAACTTAAGGCAAGATTTGGACATCAGAGAAAAATCTTGTTGTCCTTATTGATGGACAAATGGAACAAATTAAGTTTCCAAGATTATAAAAGTGTTGTTACATATAACTTTGTCATGCACCAAATTATAACACAAATAGAATTTTGTGGCATAGTTCCGAAGGAGAAAAGTTGGATTTTTTTCCCAACTTTTCATGCATCCCAAGTTTTGTTTCAACAACGATACAAAATGAGAGAATTTTCTGAGTATTCTGATTTAGTTGCAACCCTTCTAGTAGCAGAAAAATAATGAGCTCCTTATCAAAAACCAACAATCACGTCTCATAAGAAAAATAACATATCTTGAGATAAATGCCACAACATTTTATCAAAGGGGTGATGGCTATAATCGTAATAAAAAACGTGGAGGTTATGCTCGTTTTGAGGGTCCTAGTCGAGGCGGATATCACGACTGAAATCACTTTCGTGGTCGAGGACGTGGACGGGGTTATGTGAATAATTATAGATTTCCCATATATGACCAAACGAATAGGAACCATCAAGGCAGTGGCAATTATATCCAAGAGGATCCCTCGAGGAATCATGACGATTTGTGCTATATATGCGAAAAGAAAGGTCATTGGTCTAAGACGTGTAGAATGCCAAAACATTTGTGTAAAAGAAACAAGACATTTGTATAGGGAAATTGAAATAAAGTAAATTTTAATGAAATTAAACCCGAACATGATACTACATATCTCGAGGTTACTTATTTCGTTGAAGAAACAATGGATTAAGTAACTTTTTAAATAATGTGTGGTGAGCTTGTATTAATTTTATATTTGAACTATGTATCAAATTAAGAATTTGTATGTTTTTTGGTGTATCCAATGTTTGTATAAAAGAATAATATTAAATATATTATGTTGATTTACTCTCTATTTAATCTTATTTCTATTTTAAGAAGGTTAGACATGAAACATGTCAAAGACATTTGCATTTCAGACAGTGAAACTACCCACACAATCCTCAAATGTAAGAATTTTTCTACTGAAATAAATAATACTAAAAGTGTAATAAATACAATATGAGATCCTGCAAATTTGATTGAAGGAACATGTAATGCTATTTGTATTACCAAATGGAATAAAGTTTGTCAATAATAATGCTTTATACTTTCCAAAATCAAAGATAAATTTGTTGAGTTTTAATGACATATATCGTCAAGGATATGATATTGAAACTGCAACTGAAGGTAATATGAAATATATTAATATTACCGCTAATGTTTCGGGAAAGAAGAAAACTTTAGAAAAACTACCAAAATTGCCTTCTGGATTACATTATACTTATATACATGAAATTCAATGCAATTTAGTAGTAAAAGAAGATCCTAAAACGATAAATTTATGGCATGATCATTTAGGTCACCCTGGTTCAACAATGTCGTATAAGATAGTTACAAGTACTCATGGTCATCCATTGAACGGTTTAAAACTTACAAAAGAAGATAAACCATGCGAAACTTGCTCTCTTGAAAAATTAATAATAAAGCATTCACTAGGTAAGATTCAGACAGAATCACCTGCACTTCTTGAAAGAATTCAAGGCGATATATATATGGACCTATCCATCCATCGCCAGGATCATTCATGTACTTTATGATATTAATTGATGCATATAGTAGATGGTTGTATGTATGTTTACTGTCAAGTCGTGATATGGTATTTGCAAAATTTCTTGCACAAATGATTAAACTAAGGGTTCAATTTCCTGATTACACTATAAAGAAAATTAGATCTGACAATACTGGTGAATTTACATCTGAGTCATTTAATAATTATTGTATGTCAATTGGAATTACTGTTGAACGTCGTATTCCTCACATGCATACATAAAATGGTTTAGCTAAGTCATTAATCAAACGTCCAGGAAATTTTTAACCCTAGGGGAAGAAAATAAAAAATTATAAAATGAGATAATATGGTATGTACCCCATTTATTACATTTGAACCCATATAATAAATCCTGGGAAGAAAATGTAAAGAAAATAACGCACTTACAAGATTTAGCAAATCAACTACCAGATTCTTTTAGTGATTTAAAAAAGTGACAAAGTCACATGCACCAACTATAAATGTCCCATCTCGGATTGAGATTTCATATCTACATGATGTAGCAAATACATCTAAGGCATACTTGAAGCGTGGCCGACCTATGGGATCCAAAGACGAAAATCCATGAAAAAGAAAAGAAATAGAAAAGGTGAATATGATTGAAAGTGATATCGAAAAGACACTAGATAATAATAAATTCGCGATTGAAAACATGCTCCCAAAGAAGCACAAAATGATGATAATAAGATCATTGATAATGAAAATGAAAACAAGAATGATCTCGAGATTTCAATTAGTTATGTTGATACATAAACCTTGTGGAATGAAAAAGGTATGCATATAGATGAAATATTTTCATTCTCCATTGCATGTGAAATTATGAATGAAAATGATGACCCCGAATCAAGAACTATGAATGAATGTCAAAATATACATGATTGAAAAAACTGGAAGGATGCAGTAGATACTGAACTAAATTCCCTTAAAAATCGAAAAGTATTTGGCCCCATTACGGGTATACCGAAAGATGTGAAATCGGTTGGATATAAGTGGGTCTTTGTAAGAAAACAAAATGAGAAAAATGAGATTGTCAAATACAAGGCTCATCTTGTTGCATAAGATTTTTACCAAATACCATAAATTGATTATGAGATAACTTATTCTCCTGTTATGGATGCCATTATTTTTTGTTATTTATTTGGTTTATCAGTATTTAACAATCTTGATATGTATCTTATGGTTGTTGTTACTGCTTATTTGTATGGATCACTTGATATTGATATATACATGAAAATCCCAGAAAGATTTAAAATGCATGAGACATCAAACCCAGAGAAATGTATGCAATTAAGTTGCAAAGATCATTGCATGGGTTTAAACAATTTACACGCATGTGGTATAATAGGCTAAGTGAGTATTTGCTTAAAGAAGGCTATGAAAATAATCTTATTTGCCCTTATATTTTTATAAGAAAAACAATATCTGGTTTTGTAATGATTGATGTCCATGTTGATGATTTAAATATCACTGGATCTAATAGAGAAATAAAGGAAGCAAAATATTACTTAAAGAAAGAACTTGAAATGAAATATTTGAAAAAGACCAGGTTCTGTCTTGGTTTACAAATTGAGTATACTGAAAATGGTATATTGGTACATCAATCAAATTATACATAAAAGATATTGAAAAGGTTTAACATGGACAAAGCAAACCCTTTAAGTACTCCAATGATGGGTCGAACACTTAATGTTAAAAATGACCTATTTAAACCCAAGGAAGATAATAAAGAAGATCTTGACTCTAAAGTACCATACCTTAGTGTCATTGGAGCACTCATGTACCTTGCTAACTATACAAGATCTGATATAGCTTTTGCAGTGAATTTATTAGCAAGATTCCGTTCATGTCCTACAAAAAGACATTGGAAATGAATAAAGCATAAATTTCAATATCTTTGATGTACATCTGACCTTAGTTTGTTTCATTCTAACAATACAAAACCAGTTTTGATTAGTTATGCAGATGCAAAATATTTGTCAGATCCATATAATGCTAAATCACAGGCGGGATATATATGTACATATCGTAACACTGCAATATCATGGAGATCACAAAAACAATCACTTAGAGCAACTTCTTCAAATCATGTTAAACTAATTGCCCCTCATGAAGCAAGCAAATAATGTAGATGGTTATGATCGGTAACTCGACATATCCAAGGAGCGTCTGATTTACCAATTGATAATAATCTAACAATTTTGTATGAAGACAATGTTGCGCGTGTTAACTAGATGAAAGAAGGTTATATTAAAAGTGACAGAACTAAACATATCCCTCGAAAGTGCTTCTCATTCACACAAGAACTAGAAAGAAACAAAGACGTTGGTATTCAATATATCCATTCAAGTGATAATGTGACAAATGTCTTCACAAAGGCATTTCCTACCTTAGTTTTCAAGAAGCGCGTTGAAAATATCGAAATGTGTCATCTTCGAGATCTTTAAAGAAGAACTAAATGTGTTATGTTGAAGGGGAACATCATGTTGTACTCTTTTTCCCTTAATAAAATTTATATCCCAATGAATTTTTCCTAATAAGGTTTTTAACGAAAACATAAGTTCCCATAAGTTTCTCCTCGACAAGACTTCAATGGAGCATCGTAATAAATATTTCAAAGGCGGGTGTTATAATATTATTATTATTATAAATATCTATTTTAATAGTAATAACCAATTATCTAATGACCAATTATCTATTTTAATAATAATGACCAATTATTGTAGATGCATCATTTCTCAAAGTTAATATACTAATGTCAATTATTACATTAGAGTCATAGTTATATTTCTAATAGTATAAATACTCCCTTTGATTAATATAAAATTACACCAATTCTCTTTGAAAAACATAAGTGAGATATTCCACGTTCTTCTATCTTTTTCATTAGCTTGATATTATATAACTAGATTAACACTCCCTTCCCTCTGTCTTATAAAAAGTATTTCATTTTTTTTTATGTCTCAAAATAATAGTCTCTTAAAAATATCAATATAATATTTATTATTATTTTTTCATAATTATACCCCTATTTCATTATTTTCAACAACTCCACTTAAATAATAATAATTTTATCATAAAAATTAATAATCTAATTATCTTTTTAAAAATTACGCATAAGACTCTTATTATTAGACGAAAAAATATTTAAAATGAAAAAATATTCAAAATGCAGAACTGGTTAGTCCTCACTCCTCACGCATTTTTAACTAGTCAACAATAGTCAAATGATGGTGAACTTGACGTCTAATAATCCCATGTGTTTCGGCATCGTATTTATGAGCCATTTGGCAGGGACCTTTTTTCTTCTTCTTTCTTTCTTTTCCCTCCACCAAACCATAGAACAAAAAAATGGCACTCAAAATCCCATCAACACTTCTTCCTCGTTCTCTTCACCTTCCTCCCCGCCAAAACCCTAATCTCTCACATTTTCCAACCGTTTCTAACCGTCACCTCCCTCTTCATTTCTTCACACCTCCCCTTACTCCATATTCAACCCTCTCAATCTCCGCACCTCACCGAACTCGGTTCGTAACCGCTCGCGCGATTCAAGGTCAAGAACTCACAGGCGATGGTCTCTCAATCCCAGCCGAACACGAAGGAGTACTTGAAAAAGAAGAAGAAGAAGAAGAAGAAACAGTGACACAGAGTAGGGAAAAGGAATTGGCGGAACAAGGTATATGGATTCAGATGAAGGAAATTATCAAGTTTACAGGACCAGCAACTGGACTTTGGATCTGTGGACCGCTAATGAGTTTAATCGATACGGCGGTTATTGGCCAGGGAAGCTCCATTGAGCTTGCCGCTTTAGGTATTATTGATGATAGTTTTAGTACATTTATGTGAATTGTCGCTGTGAATCTTGGAGATTTTGTATTCATGATGATTTCATTTAATAATGAGTGATTACAGTTATTGTGTATTTTATTTCCCCTGTGCAGGTCCTGCTACGGTTGTTTGCGATTACATGAGCTATGTGTTCATGTTTCTATCAGTTGCCACTTCCAATATGGTTGCTACTGCCCTTGCTAAACAGGTTATTTTATTTGTTTACTTTACACTAATATTGATGAATATTTTTGTTTGATTTTGTGATTAATGTGTATTTCTGAACTTTACATTAGGGTTTGGTTAGTGTCAAGTGCATGACATCTTACGAAAAAAATCATGCATGAGACAGGAATGGGCGGCATGTGGTTGATTGATATGGTCTGTGTTCTCAAGTATGAGTGAAGTAAATTTACTATGAAGTAATGGAACCCGGATCCCCGTAGAGGATCCAATGTCAATGTAATGATGCGCCACACACTAGGCTGATGATAAATGCTTATTCAATTTTTATTTACTAATCGATTGACATGTTTGATCTCATGTGTAACTTGCTTGTGAAGACACTGCAATATCATGACATGTGTTGGCTGTAATGAATTGGACATATCGATTGATTTCATTTGGACATTAATATATTTTATTGCTTTCTCTTTGATGGATTTAAATATGTGGTAGTGTGATTATGACTGCTTTATCAATTTATATAATTATCTGGTGTGACTAAATCCATATATTCGTGTAAACTTCAATCTTCATATTTATCACTTTGTGCACTTTTAGGATTTGTACTGGTTTTCATTGGTATAAATGTTTGTGTAGGATAGAGAAGAAGTGCAGCATCACATATCTGTCTTGCTTTTTATTGGGTTGGTTTGTGGCTTCATGATGCTTTTATTCACATGGCTATTTGGTGCTACCACACTCACTGGTATTGAAAATGGAGTGGTTTAGTCTTTTATGCTTTCAACTCACTTTGGATAAGAAGAACTTGATTTTGCTCAAAAGATAATAGAGTCAATCCCATAACTGATGGTTTTGCTGTTTATGCCATTTTCAGCTTTCACTGGGTCTAAGAGTTCACATGTAGTACCTGCAGCTAACACTTATGTACAGGTTTGTTGTTATGTTGTTATGTATCCTTGGTTTAGAATATGGCTTCAATTCATGTTTTATAAATTGAAGACATCACATTGAATTTTATGGAGGAAAGTAATACAAGCTTTCTTCATTTCCATTTTTTGTAAATGTAGATGAAAGTATTATCAGAACTTTCATCACGACAGGATAAGAGCTCGTAAAAAGATTCCTTTTTATGTTTGTTAATTATTTTATTTTGAAAATGACCAAGTTATGCTGTTCTCCCGTGCTGATTTATTGCAGCAACATTTCAGTTACACCGAGTCTTTTTTTGTTGTTAGATTCGAGGCCTGGCCTGGCCTGCTCTACTTGTTGGATGGGTTGCACAGAGCGCAAGGTGCAAATATACTACTACCTTCGTCTCATAATAAGCATCTTATTTGAGCTATGCCTGATTTTAAAGAAAATCATTAGTTTTGTTGATTTTAATGATAAAATTAATATCATTTACTCAAACACCCTTATTAATTATAGTTAGTGAGTGGATTAATTATAGTTAGTGGAGTAGCTAAATAGAGTGAGAGTTAATAATAACGGTTTAATAGTGGAAAAAAATAAATAAATGTTGTATTGCTATTGTGGAGAGACATTTATTTTGAGACAAAAATGTGCAAATGAGCCACTTTTCATGAGAAGGAGGGAGTATTTATTTCTAATATTTGTTTCTCTGATGTGAGAGGTTGAAAGTTTTTATTTCAAAATTGATACTAAAATACTGCTAGAGTCATGGCTTTCTATTTCATTTAGCAGAGTTGATGTTATGTTGAAGTACTGTTCAATATAATGGTAGAATTTATCTTCATATTTAATTAAATCTTGGCAAAAGATAGATCGTCTTTTTTCTATGTTCTGAACAAGCATATGCCTTTCCTCTTTCTAGTTTTACTTAATATTTTAAAATCTGTGTGAGCAACCTTTTTTAAATTCCTTTTACCATTAACCAAGCTTAATATAATACCAAGTCTCAAGTCTCAACCCATGCTTTATATGGCTTGACTAATATAGTAACTATTAGCTTATTAATTTTCATTGTTTAATCTGATATAGTCTTGGTATGAAAGATTCCTGGGGACCCTTGAAAGCTTTGGCCGCTGCTAGTGTTATAAATGGCATTGGTGATATAGTTTTGTGCACCTATTTAGGCTATGGAATTGCAGGGGCTGCATGGGCTACAATGGCATCACAAGTATACTGAACTAACTCTTATATTATGCATCATCATATATTAAATTGTCTTTATATATGGTTCCTCCTATTTTCAAACCACTCAAATGTTATATACTGTTTCTCTCTTCCGTTACTGCTCCTAGGTTGTTGCTGCATATATGATGATGCGAGCTCTAAACATGAAGGGATACAATGCCTTTGCCTTATCTATCCCCTCGGGGAGGGAACTTTTGACGATTCTCGGGCTTGCTGCCCCTGTGTTTTTGACAATGATGTCAAAGGTTGTGTGAAGTATTTGACCAAATTCATTGCTTTATATGAAACATGCTATAGCCTTTTATTTTAACATAAAGTTCCAATGTTTAGGTGGCTTTCTACTCCCTGCTAATATATTTTGCAACATCAATGGGAACACATACACTGGCTGCTCATCAAGTTAGTTTTACTTCGTCCTGTTTCATGACTGATCCTTCCACTGCTTGCTATCTGCACATCTGGAAAACTAATTTCATGGCCGGTACAACTCTTACTTCAGGTCATGCTCCAAACCTTTAGCATGTGCACAGTATGGGGTGAACCTCTCTCCCAAACTGCTCAATCGTTTATGCCCGAATTGTTATACGGAGCTAATAGGAATTTGTCAAAGGTTAGTGTTTCTTATTTGCATTGTTACCCAATGAACTCCTGCATATCCTCATATCTATAGCTTCTGATCTCTCTTGTGTCTAGTTGACCTTCATGTTATATGAGGGGATTGCTGATTTCTTTAATTGGGATATGAAGTTTTATAGTGATACTACATTATCTTTTCTTTATAATGTTTTATAAAATAACATTCAGTTCACATTTGTCTATCCTTTTTTTTTAAAATTTTTGTACTATCAACAGGCCCGGATGCTTCTAAGATCTCTCGCGATAATTGGTGCTACACTTGGATTGTTATTAGGAGTTGTTGGAACGTCAGTACCTTTCTTATTTCCCTACATTTTTACGCATGATCAGATGATCATTCGGGAGGTCAGTTCTTTCATTTTTAAATTCAGATTAGATATGAGTGTTGTCTTTTTTGTCTTTATATAATCCTCTGTGATTATGTTCAAAACATGTGGCTGTATTGTCAATCTAGTAATAGTAAATCAGCATTGCTACTTTCCTCGAGAGCTTATGATTTTAAATCATAATCTGTGTTAAGAATCATGTTCAGGCCATATATTGTCCGATGTGGGACTCTTAACACACCCCCTCATGCGCACGACTGGACATCTGGAGCGTGGAAATAAATGGTGGGTGGCCCGATAGCGGAAACCATAGTAGGTGGCCCACCGGATCTTAGACGAGGCTCTGATACCATGTTAAGAATCATGTTCAGGCCATATATTGTCCGATGTGGGACTCTTAACAATCTGCATGATTTAAGTTCCAAATAATCAACAGAGAAAACAAATAGAAATGTGATAGGAAAAAAATCCTTTCTAACAAAGTGAGACTGTATCATTGAAAAACATAAGAAATACAGAAAATATAGGAGCTAGCTAATGCTCCCGCTCAAGGATGACACCTTTAGCCCCAAGCTACAAACCTAAAGTTTTTTATGGGATTCACACAACCCCTTCTCCCTCCAAACTGATCTAAGATATGTTTGCTCTCTCTCTTCTCTGACTAACTTTCCCTCTAACTTGTTATGTACTGTACATGTTATTACTCCCCTAAAGTGTGCATTGGGTTCTTGTTGAGCCCCTTCCTGTTACTAATCAAGTTGATGAATCTACAAAATGCGTAATTTCTTATGAATTGTAACAGTTGTGGATTCTTACAATAGTTAACTACTTTGTAACCATGCAGATGCACAAGGTGCTGATTCCATACTTTATAGCACTGGCTGTGACACCCCCTACTCACAGTCTTGAGGGAACGTTGCTGGTATGATTATTTCATCTTCTCTATTAATAGGAAAGTAAGCATATAATACTAATATTACTTCTCACCAACTCATTGAGGATGTTCAAATGAATTTTAACTGTCGCTCATAGCTTGCAACTTCTAATTTTTGTATTGTGTAATACTAACATAATCCTGCTGTTTAAACATAAATGAAACTGAACCAGTACTATGATATTATTTGGTCAGAATGATGACTGCTGCATGTAGGTTTGATTTCATGGCGAAAAATATTATAATTGATTGTCTCTGTTGGACATGATTTTAGTACAATTTTAGCTTGATTTTGCCTGCCAACTTTGGTTTGGCTATAAGTTATATAAAGTAGTTTTTGCTTTAACTT
This sequence comes from Lathyrus oleraceus, assembly GCF_024323335.1. Lineage (NCBI taxonomy): Eukaryota > Viridiplantae > Streptophyta > Magnoliopsida > Fabales > Fabaceae > Lathyrus > Lathyrus oleraceus. The sequence goes on from NC_066585.1 coordinate 284,220,930, forward strand.
GAAAATTTACACCAAATTTTAGACCAAACTTGCTTTTAGCGTGAAACCATTTAAAACATAAATCACTTTACTTCAAGCTCATTTATACCAAATCTACTTTTCAAAATCAAGTTCAATTAAAATTATGTATTATAATTACATTTTGCCTTCAACAGTCCTAATTGTTTTATGGTGCTGCTCACATTAAAGATAGGGCATCTGCATGTGTTAGTTGACAACTACAATTGTAATTTCGATATAATGTCACATATGCAGGCTGGAAGGGATCTAAGGTTCATAAGTCTGTCAATGACTGGATGCTTATGTGGGGGTGCACTAATATTACTGGTAACGACCTTTCTTGATCTCTTGGGTTACATATGATATTGCTTGACCAATTTTGCCCAGACTGTAAACAACTGGGAGCCCCGGGCCAGTGCAAAATAGGGATAAAATAAAATGTGGAGAACATATTCTTGAAAGAATAAACACAACAGCAGGGTATTAGTGAGTTTGTTACAGAAGTCATTCTAGTTAGCAAGGAATTTGGTTACAAAATGAGGGAAATTTGTCAATTTTGTGGAATAAGAGCACTACCGATTTACTGTTGCTTATATTTTCCCCTCATTGTGTTCCCTTCCTGCTCATCAATTCTGTGGGAGAAAACCTAACTACCCAATATTTCGTGATGCCAGATCTTGTGTAGCAGATATGGTTTGCAAGGCTGTTGGTTTTCTCTCGCTTTATTTCAATGGGTAAGAATAAGATCTCAGCTTGCATCCAATTAAAGTATTATTACTAGTTCATTAAATGTTAATGCATCATTACTACTTACTAGTTCTTAATATTAGTAATTTGCATATCTTATTTTTTATAGGCTCGGTTTTCAATGGCCCTCCTGCGACTTCTTTCTCCCAAAGGCATTTTATACTCGGAAGATATAGACCATAACAGACTGCAAAAGCTTAGAACTGCTTAGTCTAGGTACTGGTTAATAGACAAATGTTGTATGTTAGTCCGAATTAATGTTACAAATTAGCCATACAAGATGATTGATTCACATTACATTTACACCGTCAAACGATGCAGTGCTAGCAACAGGCTCAATCTTACTCATGTATTATAATTAGTAATAGACATGCCCCATGGGCGAAATTAAAATTTTAGGAGTTCTATTAAAGATGATTACAAAACAACGTTACATAATATAGTAGAGTTGTTTAGTCTTTTCTGGCTTTGGTACTTTCTATCGATCTGTATTGTTAAAACTTTTGTTATTCATGTTATTAGAATCTTAGTCTCTTTTTTCCTTTTCATTTATTTTCGAGTCTATTGTTTACTAATACATTGTTTACAAGTACAAATGTATTCTAGGTATAATTAATGCAATGAAAATGAAAAGTACACAACACTTATTTCCTACAATATGATATTAAAAATAACATTGACATCCAGATCAACTAAAAACAAAAGAGCAAAGCTGTATTTGTAGGGTATAATGTGATTAGAAAATGCATATAATATATGATATGGAAGCTAAAACTGTGGGACAAGTTTTTTATTTGCGGGATAGAACAACGTCCAACAATGAAATCCAACAAGTGCTACATACTATCCAAAAAATATAAATGGCAAAGGAAATGATAACAAAACATTTGAAAGTAATTGGCTGGAAAATCAAACAGAAGTTCCGCCAATGGGGTAAAAACCTTCGTAACAGATATAGAGTTTGTTTGGTAACACAATTTATTTATTTAAATTTTTAGCTTTTCAACTTATATAAGCAAAGTTCTGTTTGATAAGGGTTATTTAGCTTTTAGCTTGTAGTTTTTCTTATTATCTTTTAGTTTTTTTTCCAAAAAGTTATTTGAAGAAGTTTTTGCGCTCTAACTTTTAGCCTATTAATTTTTCTTTCATTTATATCTTTATTATTTTAATGAAAGCGACAAACTTTTTAGCTATTTGAAGCTTTTAGTAGCTTTTAGCCTGTCCTTTTAGTGATGTCATTGAAAAAAATACAGAAGTTAGCATCCGGACTTGTTTCAAAACATACCAAAATACTCTATGTGAGTTACTCTTATTTTGTCAAATTTTTAATATGAAAGTTAGCCTCCATATTTATGGAGGGTTAATTCGCATGTTAACTTCTCTGATAACTTCTTGATATATTTTGAACTTATGAAAGTGTGTTAGTCCTCAAGACAATAAATTTTTCTTTTGAGCATTATTTTTGTTATAAATTTGACATACAATCAAAATACCATAAACTTATGTAATCAAACCATACAAAATACAACTAAAATACGAGATTAAAGGTAGTGCACTGATAATGTAAAATAATTTTACACTATCATTCAATAGGGATTCAGCATTCAACCATGTCACACAATTAATCTAAAATTTTCAGTATGACTTGGCCGAATACATGATGGTGATTCGTTGACTTACATTGTCCCTGCATATCCATTTTTCTCTTAAAATACCATATATAATTCAATTAAATCATACAAAAATGTAATTCAATCAAAATATCATATATTAAGTCAAAGTGCAAATCATACATAGTTCACAAAATACAAACTAAAATACAAACGATCAAAATCAAAGAAAAAATCCAACTATCGGATATATTGGATCCTCTGGTTCCTCCTTGTCTCATGTACTGCAAAACATTTCGTGTATGAGCTAGCATGGTCTTTATAGTGGCTCTCTCAGGAGTGCCTTCCAAAAACCTCTCTCTCTCTCTCTCTCTCTCTCTCTCTCTCTCTCTCTCTCTCTCTCTCTCTCTCTCTCTCTCTCTCTCTCTCTCTCTCTCTCTCTCTCTCTCTCTCTCTCTCTCTCTCTCAATAGCCATAATACGCTGACATGCAAATAACACATCAACCACATGATTTGCCTAACCTATTCCTCTAATATCTCTTGATGGACCGACCGATGTGGCTATCCTTCTGCATCCAGTGTCAAGTAAGAATGTGACACTTAAAAAAATCATTGGAAGTATCTGAATGCAAAAATCCATGGATGAGGACCTGACACATTGCGTACATTCTCTAGGATCAGATGATCAAGGTACTTCCTAAAGAGATTGAGTGTAACTTGAGTAGGCAATGTGTTTGTTAAAAACGACAACAAAAAGTTAGATAACTAAGATATTTGAATGTTAATAGAATGGTAGAAAATAGAAAGATTAAGATTTATATGGTAAATATTAAACTGTAAATAGAAAATTGTAATATTAGTAAGAGGTTGGTTGAGTTCTTTAGAAGTTATTAGACTTTTAATTAATTATTAGAATAAAAAATGTTTTATTTGAATTAAATAAATAAATAATAAAATGATAGAATTTGACCATTTGTGAGGATTGGAGAAAATAAGTGGTGAAAATAGAGAAGCTAGTAATGAGTTGAGCAAAGTTCATAATTAAACAAAGTGATGGAGGGCTATATATTCTAAAAATAGGGAGAAAATTAGATTTTTAGAGAAACAATCTAACATACCTAGAGAAGAGGCAAAAAGGAGAGAAAGAGCAAAAGTTAGTATTTTGAAGAGGGAATCCATAGAAGTTGCTTGTTTCATCAATGATTGGAAATCTAAGGTAAGGGGAGGGGGGAGAGAAAGAACTATCAATCTAGTATTGCATGAAGGGTATAAATGAGAGGTCATTATTAGGGGTGTAAACGGATCAGAAAAAAACGAATTAAACCGACAATCTAAATCAAACTAAATCGAAATAAAACCGATTGTTTTTAGTTCAGTTCTAAAACCAAATTGAACCAATAAAAATCAATGTGGTTTGGTTCAGTTCTTGGTTTTAGTTTTTAGGAACCGCCAAACCAATGAACCGAACCTGTTGATATAATTACACTCTAAATATTTTATTTCACCCATCATTAAACCCAAATTTTGTATTAGTCCAACAATTCTCCATCTTTGTTTACACTTCCTTCCTTTCATCAAAACACACATCTAGAACCAAACTCCAAAACATAAAAAGTAGAAACCATAAGTCAAACTTGCTTTCATTGAACTGCTGTTCTCACTGCCCAACACAAGAGTTTCTCTTTCTACCGTCGTTCTAATATGTTATGGCTGTCTTCTTTGTGTTTAAGTTCTCTTAGTTAATTTTTATTTTTTTTTACCTTTTCTGTTTCTTCTTCTTCAACAAAATTCCTTTTAGTCTTGGTACAAAATAGTTTTGTTTGAGGTGTGAAACACGTTAATAGGTGTGTGTTTTATTGTGTTATATTTGTTAAGCTTTCAAATCCCTTCCCAACCTTCTAATTCCAAGTATCAACTTTTATGATAGAGAACTCATTTCACGATGCAATGGAAATCATGTCACTATTTCATATGGATTAAGAGAAACTTGTAATTTGTTTGAAAAATAGAGCATTGAATAAATTACATGAAATATATTATATTAAAAAATAATAGCATAAAATATGCCAAAAAAATACCAAAGTGGAGAATAAATTGATGAATATAATGTTTAAAAAAAATACTGTAAACTGAACCAAATCAAGCCGAATTAAACCAATTAGTTTGGTTCGGATCCATTTTTAAAAAATGTTAAAAACCGAACCAAACCAAACTGATGAAGATATCATCAGTTCAGACCGTTTTTCGACCAAAAATTGGTCCAAACCGAACCGATTACATCCCTAATTCTTACTCTCTTTAGGGAAATTGGGATGTGAATGATTATGAATTTCTATGATGTTTTGATGTTGTTGGCTATTTTCAATGATGAATTTTGTGTGCCTATATGTGTACAATTTTATGTTTTGAGATTTTGATGTTTTCGTCCATGTTTGAGAGTTTGAAAGGTTTAGGGTAAACATGAATTGCTGAGATTGAATGATTTTGTTGATGTCAATATGTGATATAATGTTAATTTTATGTTTTAATCATTGAATAACTGTAGTAGGTTGAATTTTGAGACGATTTTTTTTACAGAATTTTAAATCGGAGGTCTGAAAGGCCTCTAATAGTGAAATTCACAATTCTGCATTTTACAAGTCTAGATGAGTTTGCTTAGCGAGAGCGACTTTGCTTAGCTAGATCTCTCTTAGCGAGTAAGGCTTCGCTTAGCTAGTGCTCTCTTAGCGAGCAAGACTTCACTCAGTGAAGAGAAACAATGTTGAAGTGCTGATTTTTTGTTCAAACTATTTTTATCATAACTTCAGTTCCGTAACTCAGAATGAGACACAATTCGAAGTGTTAGAAAGATAACACGCAAAACTATCAAATGGTGATGCTTGGTGAATTGTTTGAAATATAATTTTGTATCTAATGTGGCAATGTTTGTGCTGATTTGTGTGGTATGTTAGCGAATCGTTATGTTTATACGATGATGTGTTGTTGATTTGGTGAAGTAATATGATCGAATGCCTATGAGGTTATATTTGTTGAGGTGTTACTGTTTGTTTTTGTTTATTGATGTTGTAACATGAATTGATTGTTGTGTATGATGAATGATGTGATGCATAAATTGTGAGATGCGTATGAGGATTCTTTTGGTGAATCTTTTGGTGATAATGCATGTTGTGAGAGTCATGCATCATGGTGTGATATGATATGGTGGTATGGATCAAGAGCGAGTAGCTAGTTCTAGTGAAATATTAGTGAATCATCATCTATGGTGATGGTAATGAACTTTGGTGTGCTCTGATCCTATGTTGGGGATCATGAGAAAGTAGCTGGTTCTAGGCGGGGGTTGGTGAAACGTTACATATGGTGATGATAACAATTTGGTGTGCTCTGGTCCTATGGTGGGGATCGGGAGCGAGAAGATCCTAAGTGTTCATGAATGGTACCGCATCCATGATGAGTCAGATGTGGAGTACATTTGCATACATAATTGCATATGTACTTGATATTTCATTATGTTTTTGATTGGATTTGAATATGTAAATGTTGTCATGATTTGGGTGTGAGAACATGTTATTGATGGATGTGTAATGAATGTGTGTTGTTGTGTACTCTCTACCTTAGAACTCTTTACATTGTTTATATTGGTTTGTTATTTCTCATCCCCTTTGCTTTGATGTTGTCCACCATGGACATCTTGAAGACACCCAGGAGTAGAGTTTGCTGTTGTAAGTGGAAGTTAGCTCCTGGAGTTACTTTGTTTAGTTCATCGTTATTTTAGAAGTCTTGATATGGTCCTGTAACATCAGTGTTGGAATGTTTGTTTGTTTATTCAATTTGTGTTTTGCTAATCGAGATTCGTATGTTATGCTCTTGACATTTTGAGCTTATGTTATAATGGAGATTTTTGCCACATCATTTTTATTCAAATAAGGTATTTTATTGAGACTTAAATGTTTGAGAAGCATGCTTATTTGATGATTTTTTGCTGAAATGATACCCTAAGTGAAGGTGAGCATGTGATGCCAAGTGTATTAGAATATTTTAATTCAATTGATAAATGTGGTAGAACATGTGTTATATTATGATAAATGACATCCTAAACATGTGCTTTATGATCAATGCTTGGATTATTCTAATATTTATCTTTTTTGCGGTTTAGGGTGTTACATAGTGGTATCAGAGCAAGTCGGTCCGTGCGACCATGGTTTGTCATGATGATTGTTCCCTGGTACGTAACATGTGTGTGAAAAACTGCCAGTATTTGTTTATTTTTCTAACTTCTTGTTTGTTGGATCAGGATTGAAACAAGTGGGAGAGAAGCTTCTGCTTCTCTGAGATGTTTTAGGCGTGGAGAGTTGGTTCATCGCATTATGGTTTGTAAGAGTGCATGTCATTGGATAAGTCAGAGTTGTTTCCTTATTTTGGTAAGAGGAACATTCAAAGTTCATATCAATTATTTGAAAAGACGATGTCGTTTCCAGAGTTTAATACAAGTGATGAGTTGTTCGTGTCGGCTAAGCAAGTGGATGAGTTCGTAAAGAATGATAATGTAGTGTTAATGATATTAACTTCTATGAAGGAAGAAAGTAAGGATGTGTTAGGCGAGTTACCAGTGGTGAGTGATTTTTCAGAGGTGTTTCTAGATGATATCAGTGATTTTCCGCCGAAGTGTGAAGATGAGTCTTTTTATAGACTTAGTACCTGGTACTAGTCCGATGCCGATGTCTCCTTATAGGATGTTTGCATCATACTTAAGTGAATTGAAGAAGAAATTGTAAGATCAACTTGTGAGGATATGAGAAAATAGGTGGTGGACATAGAGAAGCTAGTGATGAGTTTGTCAAAGCTCATAATTAAACAAAGTGACAGGGGACTATATATTCAAAAAATAGGGAGAAAGATAGGTTTTTAGATAAGCCATCTAACATACGTAGAAAAGAGGCAAGAAGGAGAAAAAGAGCAAAAGTTAGGATTTTAAAGAGGGAAGCCATGGAAGTTACTTGTTTAATCAATTGTTGGAAATCTAAGGTGGGGTGGGGGGGGGGTGGGGGGGGGGGGGGGGGGGAGGGCTACCAATATAGGTGTATTGCATGAAAGGTAGAGATGAGAGGTTCTTACTCTCTTTAGGTTGGGATGTGAATGATTCTGAATTTCTATGATGTTTTGATGTTGTTGGCTATTTTCAATGATAAATTTCGTGTGCCTATATGTGTACAATTTTCGGTTTTGAGATATTGATGTTTTTGACCATGTTTGAGGGTTTGGAAGGTTTGTGATAAACGTGAATTGATGATATTGAATGATTTTGTTGATGTAAATATTTGATATAATGTGTATTTTTGTTTTAATCATTGAATAATTATAGTATGTCGAATTTTGAGATTGAAGGTTTCTACATAATTGAACTCGGAGGCCTGGAAGGCCTCTAACAGTGGAATTTACAATTCTACATTTTGCAAGTCTGGAGAAGTTCGCTTAGAGAGGGCGACTTTGCTTAGCGAGAGCTCTCTTAGCGAGCAAGGCTTCACTCAGTGAAGAGAAACAATGCTGAAATGCTGATTTCTGATTCCAACTGTTTTTATCATAACTTGAGTTCCGTAACTCATAACGAGACGCGGTTGAAAGTGTTGGAAAGCTAACACATAGAACTATCACATGGTGATGCTTGGTGAAATGTTTGAAATGTAATTTTTTACCTACTGTGGCAATGTTGTTTCTGACTTGTGTGATCTGTTAGTGAATCGTTATGTTTATATGATGATGTGTTGTTGATTTGGTGAAGTAAGATGAACAAATGCCTATAAGGTTACATTTGTTGAGGTGTTACTGTTTGTTGTTGTTTATTTATGTTGCAACATGAATTGATTGTTGTTTATGATGAATTATGTGATGTATAAATGATGGGATGTGTATGAGGATTCTTTTTGGTGAATCTTTTGGTGATAATACATGTTGTGAGAGTCATGCATCATGGTGTATGGAACTCGATCCAGTTTTAGTATGCTCTGATCCGGTGGTATAGATCGGGAGCGAGTAGCTAGTTCTAGTGAAGAATTAGTGAAGTGTTACCTATGGTGATGGTAACGAACTTTTGTGTGCTATGGCCCTATGTTGGGGATCGGGAGAGAGTAGTTGGTTCTAGGTAGGGGATGATGAAGCGTTACTTATGGTGATGGTAATGATTTGGCGTGCTCTGGTCCTATCATGGGGATCAAAATCGAGATGAACTTGAGTGTTCATGAATGGTACCGCATGCATAATGAGTCAGTTGTAGAGTCCATTTGTATACATATTTGCATATGTAGTCGATTGTTCATGATGTTGTTGATTAGATGTGAATATGTAAGTGTTGTCATGATTTAGGTGAGAGAACATTTTGTTGATGGATGTGTAATGAATGTGTGTTGTTGTGTATTCTCTATCTTAACATTCTTTACACTATTTATATTAGTTTGTTGTTTCTCACCCCCTTCGCTTTGCTGTTGTCCACCATGGACATCTTACATATACTCAAAAGTAGAGTTTGTTGTTGTAAGTGGAAGTTAGATCTTAGAGCTACTTCGTTTAGTTCATCGTTATTTAAGAAGTCTTGCTCTGGTCCTGTAACATCGGGGTTGGGAACATTTGATTATTTATTGAGTTTGTGTTTTGGTAATCGAGAGTCGTATGTTATACTCTTGACGTTTTGAGCTTATGTTATAATGGAGATTTTTGCCACATTAGTTTTATTCAAAAAAGGTATTTTATTGAGACTTTAATGTTTGAGAAGCATGCTTATTTGATGATTTTCCGCTGAATTGATACCCTAAGTGAAGGATAACATGCAATGACAAGTGTATTAGAATGTTTTACTTTAATTGATAAATGTGGTAGAACACGTGTTGTTTTATGATGAGTGGCATATTAAACACATGCTTTATGATCAATGCTTGGATTATTCTAATATTTATCTGTTTCAACGTTTAAGGTCTTACACATATTCATGTTACATTTCTATAACCTTTTTTGAATCATCATTATTTGGTGATTGCTTATTTTTAACTACATCCTCTACGCCGTTTATCAAATGTCAGAAGTTGTTAATGAAGGTACACCACTAAGACCTCCATCACTTTCAAAATATCCACTTACTTCTTTTAATGCTAAGAAATTTGTTATTCAAAAATGTTATTGGCTCAATAATATTTTTTAATGGTCTCACTTGATTCGTTATATATTGAATGGTTCTGATATGCTTGATCATCTTGAAGGTAATCCTCCTTCAATAAGTTCTCCCAATTTTTATTTTTAGAATACAAATGAATTTGTTATTATTACTTGGCTTTGGAACTCCACCCACCAATTTCACATTTCTTCCCACTGCACGAGATATTTGGGATCAACATTGTCACATTTATGCCATGGAACAAGACATGGCTACTTGTTATGACTTAAAAAGAAAAATCAATACCAAGCAAATAGGTCTTTTAGGGTTTCAATCAATATCAGAATTTGAAAATGGAGTGCAGTTAGGATTGTGGTTCTTGTGTTGTTCGAGTAATGTCTTCCATTGGTTTTGAAGATGACAACTTGGAAAGAAGAAATTATGTAAATTCTCATCAATAAAGAAGTGAGCACGCGATAAAGTGTCTCAAGTTCAATTTGAAAGTGCTAGACAAATTTTAGTCAAGCAAAATAACTTGAAGTTGTGAAGATGAGAACCTAAAGTAAGAAGTTGTGAAAGCTCGTCTGATCTTGTGCTTAGCGATTTTTATCTAATTTTTATTAGTTAATTGTAAATAAAGAAAGAATAAGTCTTAAGGTACAAAGGCAATGCACAAAAAAAAGTATTTCAAACTTCTCATATGTTTTATAAAACTTCTTAAAACTAATATGATAAAGTGCTTAAACGATAGAAAGTCTTGTTTGATCAATTAGGAAGACAAAATACACTAGTTAATCGATTAATCCTTGCTTCAAATCGATTAAAAATATACAAAATGCCTCCTAGTCGACTAATAAGGCTTTTAATCGATTAAGTGACGTCTAAATTCAAAGTTTCCTTATTTGGTTAAGCTAATCAATTAAGGCATGGATATAATCGATTACAATGTTAAAAAGCCCACATATTATTATCTTTTTTAGCCAATTTATTTTACTATATAAAGGAGGTTTATATTTAGATCTATATTATATGAAGGTATAACCATTAGTTGGTTTTGATGATGACTCTCGCTACCGTGAAAAAGCCGACTGACTGAACAATCGCTTCTCAAAAAGAAAGAAAAGCAAACAGAACAGTCGCCTCCAAATTTTATTTAATTTCCTCGTAGAAAGAGGAGAGGGAAAATAGTCGATAAAACCTTCTAAAAGGAAAAAGAGAAGGATAAGGATTGGTCTCGCAACCAAATAATGGGTTCGGAAGTCGATTAGACAAGGGAGATGTATTAACACCCCTCACGTCCATGGGAACCATTAAAGTTGTCTCCGCGCATGGGTATCTATAAATTTGTTTTATTTTCAAAAGAGTTTGAAAGAATGAGATTTAGGGTTTTAATTTATTGTGCTCGCCAAGGATTGTGGCCCTTGTGCCTACGTATCATTCATCGAGTGATGAAGAATAAGAGCTCTGTAGTTCGGAGTAGAAAATGTTTGTGTGTTGGTTGATTTTACCTTGAAAAAAGGGTTTTCGGTGTGATGCCCGAAGGCGCAAAAATGAGATTTGATGGGTTGATGTTGATTTTACCTTGAAAAAGGTTTATGAAAAGAGTGTTTATGATTAGACTGCACTAAAGACTTATGGGCGGAGGCAAATATTTCAGACAAACAAGTCAAGCGTCTTGTGTGCAAAATAATCAGAAAAAGGGTAAGAGAGCTCCATCCTTACTCATTCCCCACCACTTATGGCTCGTGGGGTACAATAATAGTCATATTTTTAATGTTTTTTTTGTTTGATTAAGAAAATTCCATTTGACGTTGGATCAAGGGTTTATTGCTTTGATTTTGAAATGGTGACGTACATGGATATATACAAGGTAACCAAGTAAGAAAATAAAGGGTCTAATTGTAAGGTAGGCTAAGATAAAGCCTTGTGTGTACAAAAGTGACCTAAGCTAACAAGTGGATAATGGGCTTACAGAGCATGTCTCCTTAGGGTAGTGCCATGATGTCATTCTTACAATAAAAGATTGCAAGTTACAGATGAAAATCCAAGTTAGGGTAAAGTTTCAAGAGATAAGGGCTAAATCCTCAAGGAAGAGTCCTAAATGAAATCCTCTAAGTCCAATGGTTGGTTACAGATGAAATCCATCTTTTTGCTCTTATAATTTTATCATGTTTTTGTTGTTTTTGATTGTATGATGACAATAAGTAAAATGAAAATGATAAATATGCATGAGGAGATATATATACAATGATGATGATGAGTACTTGAAAGTAAATTAAAATGTAATAAAAGTTGACAAGAATGTAAATTAGATGATAAACAAGATCAACAATAATAATAGTTAGCAATGAATAGCTAATGGTTAGTTAAATGTACAGAGTAACTACATATGGATTATCTATCCATAAGTCAAAGGACTCAGATATTGGCGCATCAAGGGACAACTTATCATTGATGCAAAGTATTGGAAATGATGCATGATCATCTAACAATAGGTTTGAACCAAAGAGAGTTATACAACCCCAAGTCCATCTATCAATGATTTGACAAATGGAAGATTATATCACCTAAATAGTTACAAGTTAAAGATTGATTTATGTAAAAATTAAGCATTTAAACATAAATGTTAAATGGTTAGTAGTCAATGGAAACAAACACAAATAAAAGGGTCAACAAGATAGGATCACAAATTAGGTTTCATTTATGCATCAAATGGACTAAATATGGTTAAATATAGGCAACCTATCAACACCCCAAAGTATCATGAATGGTCTCTTGATCATTCATTGATAGATTTAAAATATTGAAGAATTTATCCACCCTAAAAACCAATGACCATGATTAATAGATTTCATCAACCAATCAACAACAAAAGTAAAAAATAATGTCAAGTTAATGGCCAAAATAAAATAAACAAAGGGTGAATAAAATATATGGGTGAAAAATATTCAAGGTATTCACGAAAAATATTGGATTAAAAATAAAATAAGTGAAGGAAAATATGAAAATAAAATGAAAAGAAAATAAACTAAAATAAAGAAATAAATTGAACAAAAGGGAAAAAGAAATGAAATAAACATAACATGAGGGCATTGGGGGTTGAACCACTGACCTGGGGATCACGGGTCAACCCCCACTCCATTGGGCCAAGGGCCCTCTGGGATAATGAACGCGTTCAATGAAATAAATAATAAACAATCAAATGAAAATAAACATGGATGAATCAAGACCACATGGTCAATCCACTTATGAAAAGTAAAACAAATCAAGGGTCAGATTAAGAGGGAACATTAATGTGTGGGTTGACCAAGGGAGCACTCAAACACGGGGAACACATCAACACACGTCCACCAATCAGAACATGGAAACCATTGTTTTTTAATTCAAACAAAAGAAACATGCGCGAAGCAACAAAAACATGGTTGTCTTCATTCTTGGAATTCCATATTCCCAAACTCTGCAACTCGAGTTTTTTGAAGGAATCAATCATGGATTCAACTTCCATTCATGTCATTGTTGCCTTTGCCACACTCATGAGCCATTGATTGACTCTGAGTGTGGAGTATTTTACATGAACTCAGACGAGAACACAACCCTAAAAATAAAATTAAATGTTGGATATTGCAGAATTGAGGCTCAAACTACATGGCTTAGCATCAGAGAAAGAAATGGAAGGGAATGGTAACTTGTTTGGATGAAAATAATGAAGCTAACTACCTTATAGGAATCAATTTCTAATGAAGGTTCTGACGAGTACAAACAACCCAGGTGAGGTGTTTTCAAGTGGTTTTGATGTTTCATAAAGCTTTAGGGATGTTGTGTGAAGGTTTTTGGATTCTTAAGTGATGTTGGGAATTCTTGGAACTTGAAACCCGATGCTCTGTTTTGGAGGGTGAAAGGTTGGTTCAAAGTAGAGGTTCTTTGGCTCTTGAAGCTTTTTAAAAAAAGTGGAAAACCTTCCCCTATTTATAGGGAAGGTGTTGGAGTGACCAGGTTGGAGAAATTGGGGGAAAATCTCAGAAAGGGGGAAGCTCGAAAAATGACAAAATGTGCGGCTTATTGGAGAAGGGTGGCTGATGCTTTTGCTTGCAATTCATCTCCATTCAGTTTGTTCTGCACTTTGCACATTATGGGTGAAGCAATGGGGCTTCAAACAATGCTGATGTCCCTTTATCTTTTGTCCATTTTTGGCAAAACTTTGCTTTTTGACTTTGGTTCGGATTGGACCCCATGTGACTTGGTACACCTCATTTTGGCTTGCATTTTGTGTCTTGTAATGTTTGTCACATGTTTGGGATAAGAAGGACTCGAAATAAAAGGGTTTGAGGACTTAATGCATGAATATGAAAAATCTGACTAAGACCAGTCTGATGTGTGCACCATGATGAATCATCAACTTTGAATTTGGGACAAATGAAATTGGCTCGTGAATTTTGCATGAAACTTAGGACATTTGATCCTTGACATTCCCTTAACAAGTTTCAAAAAGAAACAAATCAAAAGGAGTTGTGGTGTGGAAATGGTACTGAGGTATAGTAGTGGTCATAGACATGTTTCTAGGCCTGACTAGGCAACTTGACCAATCCAAAATTTAAGGTCCTTGCTCAATGAATTATGTCTTAAGCCTTAAAACAAAGTTGAAGAGGGATTCAATTAAGAAATTTGGCTCAAAGAATATCCTTAAAATCTTTAAAGGTGAAAACATTATGGGGTTTGGATCAAATGATAGGCCAAACTTGCCAAAACGTGATCAACCCACATGGCCTAGAAATGCAATTTTGAGTTTTCTTGAATTCCAAGGCACCATCATGCATGTTTGAAGCTAAAATGATCATATCTTTATGGAAAATAATCCTGGATGTCTCGTGGGATAATTATAGTTCAAGTTCATGGATGAAACCAATGCATTGAAATTAATGATTCAATGATCAAACCAAGAACTTGTACCATGGATGGAATGAATGTTTGCTTGATGGATGATGATTGAAAATGGATTGAATTTAAGGTGAATAGAGTGATGAATAATGAGATGATCAAGTAAAAAAAACAGGGTTTGGGATGCAAGATGTGTCTTGAAGTTATTAACAAGGTTGAGGCATGAGAAAAGTTTGGATATTAGGGGTCCTCAAAGGTAAGGCTAAGGTACAAGGTGAATGATGACTTGTACAATCCATTGACGATCAAGAAGTTAGGGTTGAGGTCCATGGATGACCATATGAATAAGAAATGTCTTCAATGAGGGGTCTAGAGGTGAGTGAGATGACTTGAGTAGTCCCCCAAGGCCAAAGGATGTTTGATGATGAAGATTAGGGTTCAGGGTTTCTTGGGCACACCCCAACATGATCAGGAGATCTTGATGCTTCTCAGATGAACACCATGTACTGAGTTTGTTTATCCATGTTCTCTTATTATGGAGGTAAATGCATATGAGATGATGTATGGTGAATATATGCTAATGCATTAGGGTCATGGAAGGTGATATGAAGGTAGGGTGAATTTGAGGGTATGGCAGCTACCCCTATTTAATCTTCTCTGACCTGAATGTATGGATAACAATGACTTTCATACCTTCAAGGTAGGAGAGGATTAAATATAAAAAGTATCTGGAAATTCATCCTAATGGGGATGGAAGAGATATGAAGTGATCTTCTAGGGGACTGTGTTTGGTATTTTGTGTGAAAGTTTTTACGGGATATCAAATGATCTCGATATGAGCTTATCTGTTGGGGAAAATGAATATGATATTTTATGGACTTCACTGGGGAGGATATGATTATGTATGATATGTAATACATGATATGTTATGCAACATAAGTATATCTTCAGAGAGGAAAGTTTACTAACAATACTCCAAGAAGAAAGGTAGGGGAAAGAAACTCCGTTGGGGATAAGTTCTTATGTAAAAAGGTGGTGAAAATACCTAGCAACGACTGGAAATATCTAAAAATGGGTAACAAACATCCCTAGCAACGACTAGGAAGGTTAAAAAGTGGTGACAACCCCTAACAACGGATGAGGAGGAAAAAGTTCAGTGACGATTCCTAGCGACAACTGGAATACCTGACTGATGTTAGGGAGATTTAAATTCAGTGACGATTCCTAGCAGCGACTGAATTACCTGACTCTAAAGGTGATAATCCCTAGCAAATACTTGGGGAAAATTGGAATTCAGTGACGAATGCTAGCAGCGACTAGAATCCCTGACATTCAGATGAAAAATCCATAGCGAATGTAGGGGAAGAAAGAAGCTTAGTGACGATTCCTAACAACAGATGGAATATCTGATTCTTACTGGGGATAATCTCCAGGTTCAACGATGATTCCTAGAAACGGCTGGAATACCCGACTCTGCTGGAGAGAAAATAGGTTCAGTGATTATTCCTAGCAACGACTGGAATACATGACTTTGATGGAAAAGGTTTAGTTCAGCAATGATTCCTAGCAATGGATGGAATACCTGACTCTATTAGTGTCAATCCCTAGCAACGAATGGGAAGGTTTCAGTTCAGTGACGATTCTTAGCAACAGATGGAAATACCTGAAATCTAAAGGTGATGATCCCTAACAACGACTTAGGGAGGAAAAAGTTCTTAAAAATGTAAATCCTAAGCAACGGTTGAGAAGGTTTTGAGATTGATGACATGAAAAAGTCAAAGGGGAACTTACAAAAGGTAAGCGGATGGAAATACTTCCTATGCAAAAGGCAATGAGGACTTACCAGGCAAAAGGCAATGGGAAATTTGAAAAAGGAAAGTGAATATAATTGAGGATTATCATATACAGGGTAGAGGAAACTTCACAGTAGGTAGAAAACCTCATTATATCCCTCAGGCACAATGGCGGGGATGAAGTTTTTGAAATATGGCTTACCACTTGGGACTCTCTAAACCTACATAAGGTGTTTCGAAACAAACGATAAGAGAATATGTCAATCATCCACTCTCTCATTTTAGCTTAACATGCAAAATTTTCATAAGGGTAAACTCTCTCGTGCAAAAGGCAGCGAGGAGACTTGCAAAAGGAAAGAAGGAAACTTACAAAACGTAAGGTGTTGGCAAAAGGTCGTCATTATTTGCAAAAGGCAAATAAAGAGGAAACACTTTGAGGAATCCTATCGGGGGTTGTTCATGGGGATTCATTCGCTTTTAAGAAAGGCTAGAATACAACCTACATTAAACATGCATGCCCCATTTTGAATAGTATACTATGATGCAATGTTATGTATGCAGAATGTCGATGTATGATTGGGCTGCTGGTGATATGAAAATGTGTGGTCTATGGATTGTGTCAAACATGGTTGGGCTTTTGGTTTGGATGCGATCAACTTAGATTTGATGGTGATTGTATTTTTGGATTTGCCAAGTAGGCTTGTGTTTTGGAAGGTTTTAAGCGAGGCTTGGCTTCATTTTCTTGTTGGAGGGGGGGGGGGGGGCATGATATGCATGATGTATGATATGTATGAGCGAAGCTAAAAGGTTGGTGCATAATGACTGATGCAAAGGTTTTGTATATTTCAACAAATACCCCCTAGGTGGGTCAAGAATGGTTGGAACTAAGAGATATTTTGCTTGGCTTCAAGACTCGTTGTTGACAAGTTATGGAGTGATGTGTTTAGCATGACTTCCTGACATTTGCTTTGAACTTGGATGACGTAGTGAGCTTGGTCTGGATCTTCTGATGCCCCACACTTGACTTGAGCAAGAAAATTAAATATATAAAGAAAAGCCTCCTCTTCATGGCTAGTATTGCCTCAGTTTATTAGCTATCTGCATGGATTACCCCAGTCACAAGCTATGGAGAAATCCTAGGATAGAGTAATCTTGATCTGTTTTGCCCCAGTATCTTGGGTTTGTATGCCCCTGATTATCCATCTCTTGAAGTGTTTTTATTTTCTCGTGCTTTTGAGGTGACCTGGCTTCGTATGAGCCTTAAAGGGATTTTCCCTTGGCTAGTTGATCTTCGAGGGAATACCCCTGGCCAACTGCCTTCAGAGAGATTTTCCTAATCTTGATGTGATTGTCTCAGACTAACTAGATCTTGAAGTGACTTGCTCAACTGGGTTCTCGAATGCTTTGCCCCCTTAGTGGGGTCAATCTAAAATAACGGCCTTTGTTTTTCGGAGTCCTCAGACAATTTGCCTCTTTCGGATGACCAAAACTCCTCAAGCCATGTTCATTGTGAAAACGCGCTTGATGTCAATGCTCATTCACTAGTAAAATTATTTTTGCTAATGTTATGTTTATATTAGTTTTAGAAATCCAAGTTTGTCCACTGAAAAGATGACATATAGTGAATGGGTCACTCATTACAAAAGTCCTACTGATACTAGTAAAACAAATAGGAGTCAATTTCGACACAAGCTCTAATGCAATATGCTTTCAAAATGGACCTTGCTTCAATTAGGTCTTTTAAGGGGTTCTAACGTGGCATGGTTCATGATTTGAGAAATAAAGGATTTATGGCTCAAAATTATTTAGCCCGCCCATTCTCCTTGATGTCCTTCAATCCTACGTTAACCTAGTTTGACACAGACGTTCACCTCTTAAACCGATGGGAGTGGCAGTGAAAGAAACCTACGAGGTTTCGGGAGTGACAACCACTTGCTTTTTTTGTTTTTTTGTTTGCAGTCACACGACTTTGTTCTTGCTGAGGATTTTTTGTTTTTAACTTCCCTAATTTTTTTTGGACTAATCTTTTTGCTTATAGTCCAACGTTATGCCCTAATTTTTGCCTAAGCCACTTGCTTCCAAGTTTCGACTTATCGGACTTTTCCTCCTCTTTTTTGAGAGTTTTTTTTTGTGTGGAACAAATTGTGTGACGTTTGTTCATTTGGTTTGAAAGGACTTGTGATTGTCTCACTTGTTTTGTCGGTAAGGGATAACCCTTGTGGTTTGTGTGGGATAAGATGTGGTTATACTTTCAAACAAGACACTCCCTATTATTATTATTTTAAGAATTGAACGCGTGGTCAAATTAGTTGAAGACTACCCTGCCCCAGGTTTAAGATGTGAGTTTTTTTTGTATGAAAGAAAATGCCTACTTCTAGGCTCAAAGGGGTTGACTAGGGGTTATCATCCTTATACCTCCAGTGTTTGGGGATTTGAAGCAATGTCTTACATCATCAACAAGGTTTTTATTTAAAAGCATACATGTTATGAGCTAGTGTACCTTATATTCATCATTCTCCTTTTAAGTTTCGTTTTTAACAAAAGTAAAATAAGAGTGAACATGACTGGATTGACTTAAAACATACATATTCATTTCATTATTCCAAAAAGAAGTTTTTAAGAGTGAATATTACAATAACAAGCAAGAAAAATTACACATGAAAACAAATGAATGATAGCATAATTGTTGGCGCGATTAGTCTTGTTTCAACCGTAGACCGGTGTCATCGTGCTTGCATAATCTGATGCGTGATAGTCCTCAAGGAGGCACTTTTTTAACTTCTTGTTCCCTATCCATTGGACTGGTTGTGGCATTGAAGAAGTGCCTTCATGTGGCAGAACGAGGTTGCTCAGTATATCCAGTCCACTAGGTGTGAACGTGATAGCCTTTAAATTGATCAGTTCCTGAACTTTGTAGTTGAACCTCTTACAACTCTCGATCGAGTGTCCGGGTGCCCCAGAATGTAACTCACACCTAACATTCATGTCGTAGTTTAAGGGAAGAAGTGTTTGAGGAGGTCCAAGTTCCCTTAACTACACCAATGATCTATTGAGCAAGAGTAGGAGAATTCGACCGTATGACATAGGAATTGGGTCGAATTGTTTCTCCGGCCGCTTTGATTTTTTCTGGCCTTTTTTAGCATAAGAGTTTTTCCTCTGATTTGAGTACCAATTCCGACTTCGTATTTGGTTCCTTGGAGCTAGATGAGTAACGAACAATGGATGTTTATTGGGAAGCCTTGGAAGTTTGGTTGGGAACGGTATCCCTGAGGTAGCTCATAACGTGAGGCGGAGCCAAACAGATGTACATGAGAGACCAATTCCATAATGGTAGCTGGTGTGGGATTGCCTTCCTTTTTCAATAGTGTTTGCAAGATTTCCATAACCAGACTCATATGATTCTTCAGTTGGCTAATCTCTTCCTTCAATGCAGCTTGGCCTTGCTGGAGTTCTTCCACAATTGCTTGAGACATGCTTCTTGTTTTGAGCGTACATCGGGAAATCAACTAGCTTATCGAAAATAGAAGTTGGTATGAGGTTTTGTTTGTGAGATACGAATGATGCATGAATGCATTTTTTGTTTAGGTTTTTGTTTATTAAGGCAAAGCTCTTAATTATTGTTTTGTTTCTAACGAGGAACACTTAACATTTTATCACTGCAATCAAGAATATAGAAGCACACACAAAGTGCATCATAAAGAAGCTTCATTCATTCATTGTTGGGAAACAAGTACAAGTACAAAGGAATTACAAAATACAAGTTTTTGAATTGGAAGCAAACATGAAAACTAGATATCAACCCTAAAATTAACCCCTTAAGACTTGCAGAGAGCTTCGAAATCGATAATAAGTTCTGCCACAGTCCTCTTGTAGAATTTGACAAAGTTAAACACTTCAAGAGGGGTGTTTTAGAGGCACATGATCAAATATGCCTCCTTTAATTTCTCAAGAAAGTCTTGGAGAGTGTAATTGGTCAACACAACCATGTTCTCATACTTGTTATTTCATTCGTCGTAGATAGTTTAGAGGTTTTGGGTTATGTCATCCATTTGAGCCATTGCAGCTTTTGCCCTAAGGCACCTCTATTCCTAATATTGGCGGTCGTTTTGCAACTCCAAATAAGCTTGGTCATAGACCCCCTTCTTCAAGTTCTTAATTTGTTCACAAGCTCTTCCAAGTTGGATTTGCTCGTGCAAGAAGCTTCGACATATCTTCTCCCTTTCTAACTGCTCATGGGATAAAAGATCCTTGCACTCTTTGAGAGTGGTCCTTAGCTATAGGATTTGGGCCTCGTAGTCCTCCCTGGCTACTTTCTTCATCGCATTTGATAGCTCAACAGTTTTCTCAAGGTCCTTGATAGTGCAAAAGGCTTGACCCAACTTGTTGTTGTGGAAGTCTAGATCAGAATTAGCTCCTAATAGAGCACCACCAACCCATTCTCTTTTCCTTCAACCTCCCTCAATCTCTTCTTGTTGCTCTCGAACTCCTCTTTGACTTGCTTACCCTTGTATTCCAAGACTTCGTTTTGTTGCTTAGTACGACTGAGTTGGACTCGTAACTGAGTGTTTTCCAACTCAAGATCTCAGATTTTGTGGTAAGCTTGTCAACATATTCTTGCAAGATGAGCTCAGGTTCGGGCATCAAAGGGAATGATGAAGAGTCGAAAAGGAAAGGCATCTTGACGATCTGAGCTCGCTCTTTCACCTACAAGAAGTAGGGTTCCCTGGCTAAGATTTTTTTCTTCCCCTACTCTTCATCAATTCTGACTATGTTTGTCCAATCTCTCTTCACTCTTTTCATGGCTAAATTGAGTGGGTCCATATTGTTGACTACTAACGATACAAGGTCTTAGTCTTCGATAGGACTCATCACAGCATGCCCAAGCTATCTTTTAAGTAGCACGGGGTTGTAGTTGATGCAACCATATGTACCTATTAGAGGGACGTTTGGGAACCCTCCACATCTAAATATGACGTCCTTAGTATCCCACTCTCTCTTGTACCATAGGATCAAATTAGCGGAGAGAGAGGCAAATCTTTGGGGTCACGCGAGATTGCTATAGTCAAAGGATCCTCTTTGAGGCATGTGAGTCCTCATCCACAAATGTAAGAGGGGGCGCAACAAAGGAAGGTTCCTCCTCTTTTATCATGCCTTGAATGGAACGTATGATAGAAATCCACAAGCAAGAAGGGCACTGGATTGTTGGTTAGGAATATCCCCACCGCCAAATGATCTATGAGATTGTCAATGTTCGGGAATAGAACAATTTTGTGGATTAATAATGTCAAGGTTGCACAACAGAATTTTGCATTTTGTTCTTTGATCATTTTCCAAGCATGGTCTTCTAAGAATTTATTTGTGAGACCCTTGACGGTACCTTTGGGTTCCCAATTAGCCACTAACTCATTCACATTGATACCCAAAATTGAAGCTAGCTCAGACAAGGTAAATCCTTCTTCCAACTTGAGGAAAGGATTGTAATATTTGATTGATCGATTGAGAAGCTTTTCAAATTACTCAAAGGTTTGGGACAATTGAAAATTAAGGAAAGTGAAACATCTTAGCGGGATGTCGTAGTATTGAGCAAGGGTTGTGAGTGCTCTGAAGTCAACTTTTTTGGTAAAAAGGTCCAAGATATTGCCATAAGTTGCTCAGAGTTTGTTGTCTTTGACGGACGTAACCCTAGAGCTTAGAACCTTTAAGCTATCAGTTTGTGGCTCTTTGTATTAGAAGGAGAATGTACTTTTTCTTGGTGGAGGATTCATGATTGTTTTGCAAAATGTCTTGTATTCTTGCATTAAACAACGAGATGTTAAGAGCTTTGTTTATTGGTGATTATGATGTATGAATGTTTATGAATGCATGGATGGACGGGTGAGCAGATTATTGGTTTAATGGAACTCAAGCACAAGGTTCAAAATCTGAGATCACTGTGATGAGGAATGTGGTTTAATGATGACTATTTTCGAACCAAGGTTCTCACTTTGCAAGATCTAGAGCTTTTGAGAAATTGGGTATTAGACATGACTCTCAGAGTAATTGACTCCCTTGACTGTCTGCCGCTTATGTCAATTTACTTGTCAAACGATAGCACCATCAAGGAAATCTACTATAAACGAGATCTTCGTACCGACCCTTCCGAGGAGAGCTCCTCAGGGACCTGTACTACGCGACCATCGGTCTAGGTTGTCCAAATGTTAGATGTTATACAAAAGGTTCTTAGAGTCACATACTCTAATGAATATAAGGATGCTTACACCAAAAGCTTGACGTTCATCAATACATTTAAAGGAGTCTACTCAAAGCGACGTTCTTGCATATCCCTTAAGAGAAAAGTTTCTCGGTGGCAAATACTACTCAACCTCTCCCATCTCAAGCTTACTCTCAAACTCGGGTGGAGAGTCTTTCACACAAGGCCTTTTTTGCAATCATTATCAACCATTTTTGTATCCATCATCATAGAGCCAAGGTCACAAATGAGATAAATATTTACAGGTATAAGAAAGTAAATAAAAGTAAAGACAGAAAAATAAATAAACAGATAGACCCCCACACACGCAAAAAGGCAACCTAAACTAGGTTTGACTTGTTTAGGGAAAATTAAACTCCAATAGAGTCGTCAGTTGTCGCTACCGTGAAAAAATGACTAATTGAACAATCGCTTCTCAAAAAGAAAGAAAAGAAAACAGAAGAGTCGCCACCGAATTTTATTTAATTTCCTCGTAGAAAGAGGAAAGGGAAAATAGTTGATAAAACCCACTAAAAGGAAAAAGAAAAGGATAAGGATTGTTCTCGCAACTAAATAATGGGTTCAAAAGTCGATTACGCAAGAGGAGCGTATTAGCACCCCTCACGACCATGGTACTCCATGGGAACCATTTAAGTTGTCTGTGTGCATGGGTATTTATCTATAAATTTGTTTTGTTTTCAAAAGAGTGTGAAAGAATGAGATTTGGGGTTTTTATTTATTGTGTTCGCCAATGATTGTGGCCCTTATGCCTTCGTATCATTCATCGGGTGATGAAGAATCAGAGCTCCGTAGTTCGGAGTAGAAAATATTTGTGTGTTGGTTGATTTTACCTTTAAAAAGGGGTTTCAGTGTGATTACCTAAGGCACAAATGTGAGATTTGATGGGTTGATGTTGATTTTACCTTGAAAAAGGGTTTATGAATAAAGTGTTTGTGATTAGATTGCACTAAAGACTTATGGGCAGAGGCAAATATTTTGGACAAACAAGCCAAGCATCTTGTGTCCAAAATTATCAGAGTAAGGGTAAGAGAAATCCATCCTTATTCATTCCTCACCACTTAAGGCTCATGGCGCACAGTATTAATCATATTTTTATTATTATTTTTATTAAGAAAATGTCGCTTGACGTTGGATCAAGGGTTTATTACTTTGATTTTGAAATGGTGACGTACGTGGATATATACAAAGTAACCAAGCAAGAAAATATAGGGTCTCATTGTAAGGTAGTCCAAGAGAAAGCCTTGTGTGTGTAAAAGTGACCTAAGCTAACAAGTGGATAATGGGATTACATAGCATGTCTTCCTAGGGTACTTTCATGATGTTATTCTTACAATAAAGGATTGCAAGTTAAAGATGAAAATCCAAGTTAGGGAAAAGTGTCAAGAGATAAGGGCAAGGTCCTCAAGCAAGGGTCCTAAATGAAATCCTCTAAGTCCAATGGTTGGTTACAGATGAAATGCATCTTTTTGGTCTTATGATTTTATCATGTTTTTGTTGTTTTTGATTGTATGATGACAATAAGTAAAATGACAATGATAATATCAATGAGTATATATATATATATATATATATATATATATATATATATATATATATATATATATATATATATATATATATATATATATATATATATATATATATATATATATATATATATATATATATATATATATATATTTAATCCAATATTTTTTGTGAATACCTTGAATATTTTTCACCCATATATTTTATTCACCCTTTATTTATTTTATTTTGACAATTAACTTGACATTCTTTTTGCCTCTTGTTGTTTAATGGTAGATGAAATCTATTAATCACGGTCATTGGTTTTTAGGATGGATAAAATCTTCAATATTTCAAATCTATCAATGAATGATCAAGAGATCATTCATGATACTTTAGGGTGTTGATAAGTTGCCTCTATTTAACCATATTTTAGTCCCTTTGATGCATAGATGAAACCTTATTTGTGATCCTATCTTGTTGACCATTTTGATTGTGTTTGTTTCCGTTGACTACTAACCATCTAAAATTTATGTTTAAATGCTTAATTTGTACATAAATCAATCTTTAACTTGTAACTATATATATATATATATATATATATATATATATATATATATATATATATATATATATATATATATATATATATATATATATATATATATATATATATATATATATATATATATATATATCAATTTATTCAATAATTTGATAGCGCATCAAGGGATAAATTATCATTGATGCAAAGTGTCGCATTACGCGAAAAACCGGCGGGAAAAGAAAGAAACAACAGAGCCGCCACCGTGCGTTATTTATCCCAAAAGAGGGAAAGGAAACGCTCGAAGTAAACCTAGGAAAGAACATGGTCTCGCGACCAAAGAGGATGGGTTCGGGAGTCGGTTATGCGAAGGGAAGGTATTAGGCCCCCTACGCATCCGTAGTACTCTACGGGATCCACGCACAAAAGGAAAGAATATTGGTTGCTAAACACTGCTCAAACTCACACACACTGGCTGAAAGAGACAAAAGAAACTGACTGAAACTGACTCGGCAGGATATCGCATCCTGGGCCTACTTAGTCTATCAGGCATAGACATCAGAGTCGAAGTAGTTCGGACTGGGGAAACGACACATGCTCGCTAGGATGTCGCATCCTATGCATACGTATCTTCTCGGACGAGAGAAGAATCAGAGCATTCGTAGCTCGGCTGACACGCACACAAACAAAACAAGACAAAGGCAAACGTGGAGCCCGACTGCCAATCGCTGGACTTATGTCAGCATCCGAACCAAACAAACTCACACTGGAACCCGAATGCCACTCGATGGACTTACATCAGCTTCCAAGCACACAACAACACAACAGGATAATAGGGAGTCGGGGACTCGAGCCTATAACTGTCAAGCGACACACACCAAAAGAAAAGAAAAAGGCGCCCGGAGAGATCAGCTCAATCTCCTGCCTACATACTTCATCTGGTGTGAACATCAGGGCGATGTAGTTCCCCTACGCAGGGACAAAGGTTCTAGCCTAACCAGATAACAGAGGGAGACACAACTCTAGGGAGACTACGACTCGAGCCTAGATGTTGTCATGCAAAGTCAACCCTAAGTTAAGGTTTCTAGCTAAACGGCACAAGGGCCAACCTATCCTAAACAAGACTTGCACAGGAAGCAAGGGTCTCAATTGCAACTAGGGCAAGAGAAAGGGGAGGTCTCGATCGCAACGAGGGCGAGAGAAAAGAATTAGATGTTAGTGGTTAGTCAAACTCGGCAAGACATCGCGTCTCGTGCCTACGTATCTCATCTGAACATGAGAATCAGAGTTGCCGTAGTTCGGCTAAACAACTCTAAGCATGGCTCACACAGGGAGTAAGCCACACAGACTTGACTTGCACAGGAAGCAAGTCAAGCACAACCTACCTTGCACAAGGGCAAGTCTAAGCTAAACCTAAAGAGGCAAAGCAAACAGGCAATCACAATCACAAGAAGCACACTCTATATGCATACAAGAGGCTCACACAAGGGTTAGGCACTAGGGCCAACTGGAATAGGGTAAGTGTGCTCTTAACCTTGCCATTGAGAGGCTAAGGTGAAGCGGATGAAAGGATGAAGTGAGGATGAGACCTCACAGCTCTTATCCCTGGCCAGGGAGAGCTAATAGACAAATGAGCATGGGTCCAGAAAGTGGGAACCCTTCTATACTCGAAGACTCTGACACTGTACACTTTGTACAAGATCTTGGGTTTGTATCCCAATGCATCAACACACAGCAGTGTGAGCAGAGGGATGACACAACAAGAGTAGTGGGGGATAGATTGCATATCCCTACCTTCCACCAATTGCCTTTTTGAAGGACTTTCAATATGTACAGGGACAAGATTTAAACATACACAAACATGGCCTCTTAAGGAGGACTTCAGACAGTTTGCCCGGTCAAATAACAGACCGGGTCTCCAGACTACATGAAGTAAAAGAGATTATACCTCAAGCAAGTTGCTAAAAGCAAAGCAAAGCAAGTTCAGAGAACTTATGCAACTAAAGTACCTGAAAAAGTCAAAACAATCAGCAAACAGTTCAAAAGTTTAAATCAAAAGGAATTGGTAAACAGTCAACACAGATGGTCAACTGTGCATAACACAAGACTCAAGCCATATGAGTCACACCTACAAAACAAAGGTTAGCACATGATAAACAATCAAATTCAAACAAGTTTGAATGATCTTTGAGGCATTGGTGCTTAACCTGAAACAGGAACTCAATTGTAAGCTCAAAAGACCACTAGGACTAGCCTAGGGTCAAGGATGAAAGAAAAAGTCAAAACAGCAAAGAAAAGTCAACCAAAGTTAAATTCAAACATTTAAGAATCAATCTCAATTGGATTCACATTCAAATCATGCATCATTATCATTTCATGAACATTTGAAGTCAAAGTAAGGCAAATGAAAGCTCAAATAAGTCAACAGAATGACTTGTATCAAAAGTCAACCCAAACATTTTCAAAAATCATCAAATAAATCATACTCAATCCTAACATCTAGCATGGTATACATGTAAAATTTCATGGCATTTGGATGAGAGGAAGGCAGTCAATGAAAATCAAGAAGTCAAACCAAATTCAAGCATGCACAATGAAGGTCAACAAACATGGGTCAACTTCAAAAAATCATATCAAATTGAAAACAGATGAGAAATGAATGAGATTAACACCAATGCAAAGCTCAAGATGTCTAGTTATCACATATGAAATTTCATGGTCATACAATATGGTATGAGAATTTCCCAAAGGATTTAGCAATGTGTAGCACAAAAAGTCAACATTTGACTAGGCAGGGAAGAAAAATCTCAAATAAATGGAAAACAGCACAATTAATTCCAAGAAAATTCACACATGAACTAGACATGTAAGGGAGGGATCATGCAAAATTTGGGGTCATTTGGATGTGAGGAAGCAAGTTAACAAAATTCATGAAAATGCACATTCATGTTGTGACACCAAATGTAACACCTTACTTCAAAAAAATCAAATCACACAAACCACAAATGAGAAATCCACAAACTTTATACCAAAATGAAGATGAATGTGTGTAGAATGCCCATAAAAATTTTCAGAACCAATGGATGCAACATGAGTATTTCACAAAAGGATTGGCAATATGTATCATTTTTGGTCACATTTCACAAACCCTAGAGCCAATTAAAATCCATTAATCAGAAAAATTTGGAAAAATAATGATAAAAAAGTAGACATTCATGTGATCATTATGCAAAAAATTCCATAATTTTTGGAGTTGAGATGAATTAGAAATGAATTGTGGAGGTTAAGGTACAATTTGGAAATAACATGAACAAATAACATGAAGGGAAGGTCAAACATGGTTGACCGAGTGGCACACTTGTAATTCTGAAGCTCACTAATCAAAACGGCGCCGTTTTGGGGCGACCAGGGAAATGTTTCTATTGGCTGGCTCCAATGAAACAGTAAATTGCAACATGATTATTGGTCGTTCTGGGCAACTTTTAGCAACTAGGGTTTTTACACATACAGCAACAACATTCATCATCTACAATCGAGCTTGTATGAAAAATTTCCAGAAATCCACATTGAAAACACACAAAGGTCTAGCAAGGCATGGCAATCAATAATTCATCATCAGTTTTCAATAACACACAACATGGCTCATGAATCGAGCAGAAGAAATATGAACATCAAACTTTGTTCATGAATGAAATTTTCCAGAAATGGCTAATGATCACACCAATAGAAGCATTAGATCACGGCAAAGACAAATCTAAGCAAGATTTTCATGGAGACATGGTAATGAATGAGAATCGAGCAAAAATGTATATGCACACAAATCTTCATTTTCAGATTTCTAACAACCTACTTAACCATTTCATATGAGACAAAGTTCATGGTAATCAGCATGCTAGGCTCTACACTAATCATGGCATGGTTTTGAGAAATAGAAGATTCGATCTCTTACTTGTTTTTGAAGACATGGAAGAAACAACTATTGTTTTGATGATGTAGCTCAATACAGATGAAGATAATGGTTAATAATGGTGTATACTTGAAGCCCTTAACTTGAACACCTCAAACTCCACTTGAAACAAAATCTGCCATGGCCATGGTATTGGAAGAAACAGTCGAGCAGTTGAGCTTCCAGTTGTGGAATGGCAATGGAAACAGGTCCACAATGATGCTTAAATGATGAATCAACAATGGCTTGCTCGAAGGCTTTAGAGATTTTGGCCAGAAAAAGCAATGTGCAAAAATGCAAGTTGAGAGAGAATGGGAGTTTCTGATGTTTGCAGCTGCTAGCTAGGGTTACCAATGGCCAGAAAATGATGTTAAATACCTCTGTTTAAGGTTCCCTAATGATGTGCTAAGTTGGTTTTGTTTTAGTGAAATGATTTGCAATTTGCTAAATTGAAGAATATGGAAGTGGAGGGTGTGTGTCTTGCACGATTTGGGCCTTTGGACAGGCTGCCAACAGACCTCATACATCATCTGTTTTAAGTCTGCTAAATGAGTGCTGAACTTGTTCTACTTGTTTCACACCATTTGCAAGAATTGCCAAGTTTGCATTTTTTGCCAAAATGATGGTATGGTAGTGGTATGTGCATGAGTTAGGGCTTGGAACAAGTTTCAAATGTCATTCTAAACATTTCCCAATTGGCCAAATATGTTGAAAAGGCTTAAATCAAAAAGTCAACTATTGGTCAAACTTGATTTTTAAATGAAACAAGTCAAAAAATTCCATTTTGATTGGTAAGGTTTTGGTTCATGAAATTTATATTTTTGGAAAGAGGAGGAAAAATGTGGTTTGTAGGAAAAAACCCCACCAAATTTGGCCTTATGGTTCATGAGATATGGCTCTTTGAAGTTCAAGATTTTGTGAAAATGATTTGATCATATCTTGACAACCACACATGGGATTTGAGAGTTCTTGGACTTTTTGAAAATGGGAGAACAAGATCTTCAACTTTCATGTTGGGCAAAAATTCATTTGAAGCTTGTATCATGATGCAAGTTGAGGATCAAGAAGTTTCCATTTTTGGCAGTTGAAATTACAGGTCCACTTTCTATTTTGGGAAATTTTCTGATTGGCTTCAAATTCTTCAATGAGGTTGATTTCCATGACACATGAGGTCTATTAGGACATGAATAAGCTCTCTCAAACCATTTCCATCCATCAAATCCACAAAATCAACCACAGTTGACCAACTTTGACTTTCTAGGGTTTCTGACTGTCTATGCATTGACTGATGAATTCCAAACCCTAATTCCTTGAGACCTTGACTTCAAATGATGTCCCAAGTTGTATGAACTCTTTATTATTGACCATGGTGCCCAAATTCCACAAGAATGGCCACCATTCACTGCTTTGACTGATTGTTGACTTTCTAGGGTTTTTGCCTGGCTATGCATTGACTGATGACCTCTGAGCCTTCAACCCTTGACTTGAACACTTCAAATGGGCCTCCAAGTCATGTGAACTTGTTGGACAAACTTTAGGGCCTTTACTCCTTGAGAAACAACCTTGCTTGATTGGTTGACTGATCTCCTGATCAGTTTGACCTAATTCTTGCTTGCTTGCTCTTGAGGCAACTGGGGACAATGCAAATGCTATGCAATGGATCATGATATGCTATGACCTAATATGAGATGGTATGTACAATGATAGGTGCAAATTTGAGGTGCTACAGCTGCCCCTATTCAATCAGCTGGGAACCCGAACGGATGATAGCAGATGGCTGTCAGACTTTCAGGGTAAACAGGGATTGAATACAAAAGAACCGTAGAAATTTGCACTGACTGGATATGATACAAAGAAAACCGCGTCATTTACCGATGACAAACTGCACGACAGCTTCTGGAACCTTGATATTTACCGATATCAACTTCAGCACGACCATTTACCGATGGCGGCTGGGGAAAACAGACTTCTGAAAAGCAAAACCATTTACCGATGGTTAGAACTGGGATTTTGATATTTACCGATATCAACTTCAGCGGGGCCATTTACCGATGGCGGCTGGGGAAAACATATTTTTGAAAAACAAAACCATTTACCGATGGTTAAAACTTGATATTTACCGACATCAACTTCAGCAAGACCATTTACCGATGGTTGCTGGGAAATAATTTGATGTAGGAAGGAAGCAAGACCATTTACCGATGGTGGCTTCGAAGAAACTTGACATTTACCGATGTCAAACTTAGCAAGACCATTTACCGATGGCTGCTGCAACTGGGAATTCGATATTTACCGATATCGAAAGAAACTGGGCCATTTATCGATGGCATCTCTGCTTGGAGAGGAACAAAATCTTCGTGGTGATACCAGACAAGACGTTTACCGACGACTTCTGGGGATTTTGATTTTATTAGCGAAAGAACAAAGAATGACCAGACATTTACCGATGACTGGGGTGAGACTCGATGTTTACCGACATCGAAAGATGATGTTTACCGACGTCAAAAAGAATGACCAGACATTTACCGATGACTGGGTGAGACTCGATGTTTACCGACATCGAAAGATGATGTTTACCGACATCAAACAAAGAAACACACGCGGGTGCTGACACGACACTTACTGGTATCACAAGAACGATATCTGAGATATGTCAAAGCAAGACTGATCACTTGCTGGGAGGGTCTCACTGGGGGAAACAAACTATCTGTCACCATCGGGTGAGGAAATAAACCTCTGTCACCATCGGGTGAGGAAATAAACCTCTGTGGGGATAACAATTTTGAATGCTGTCAAAGCAACTGTAGCTGATTTGCTGTGCTGATGTTGAATAAGGATGATCCGCCTCTGCCGGGGATACGGTCTGATGGGGTTTCGAACACATGAATGCATATGTTTGAATTTTTCTATGGCGTAATGCTCCATATGGGATGGAAATGCTACGCAGTTTTGAGGATGCAATGATTACTATATGCAATGCAATATGATAAGAACTCTGCGGGAGAAGTACACAGGACAACTGTGCTGAGGAATCTTCAAGATAAATTCGCTGGGGGAACAACAAAACAACTGCTGGGGAACCAAGAATACGAATCCGCTAGGGGAAGACAAGGCAACTCGCTGGGGAGTAATAAAGCAACTCTGCTAGGGGAAAGCAAAGGTAAACTGCTGGGGGTGGCCCAATCAACCCACCAAAAATTCCGCTTGGGGAAATGAAAGCTCCGCTGGGGGAAACTAAACCAGGCAACTCTCTGGGGATAAGGCTCATACAAACCTCAGATAAAATAGGCCCTGCTTTGGGGAATGACTGTTACTCTACCGGGGACGACCCACAATATTCACAAGTAGAAACGACTCAGCT
Source organism: Lathyrus oleraceus (assembly GCF_024323335.1). Taxonomy (NCBI): domain Eukaryota; kingdom Viridiplantae; phylum Streptophyta; class Magnoliopsida; order Fabales; family Fabaceae; genus Lathyrus; species Lathyrus oleraceus. The sequence continues at coordinate 284,252,701 of NC_066585.1, forward strand.
GGGGATGCAGGTATCGACCTGCTACTGAAACCTGTCCAATCCACTGGTGGGATGGACTCTGCTGGAGAAATATTTCGTGAAACCCGCTCCACTCGGGGATCAAGGTCACGACAGCGAGCAGACAGGAAGGAACACCATGGATACCGGGTTGTAGGTATGAAACGGGTGACCGACCAAAGCGTGAATTGGTTTGAATGCCATAAGTACATCGACCTGATCGTCGGAAACTTCTTCGGTCTGAACACCGGAAAAACATAAGTACATCGACCTGATCGTCGGAAACTCCTTCGGTCTGAATACCGGCAAAGTTGGCCTGAGTGCCAAAGCGTGAATTGGTTTGTGTTCCAAACACTCAACATCCTGAAGAGGGCTAGAAAAGCAGTCTTGTTAAAGGATGGACATTCGATTCCACAAGAAATACGAATCTTACTCGACTGGGGAAGACGACTTCGACCCAAGAGCGCATGAGACATATTATCTATAGCCGTCAGAACGTAGATAATAACCTCGCATGGAAGATTATCCATAACCGGGTTGTAGGTTGTTAGATGGATAAACGACCGAAAACAAAGGCATCAGGGTACCAGGACTAGGTATGCAAAAGATGACCAATCAAAAGAGGATAAAGTTGCTTACTCGGAGCAGGTATCCAAAAAGAAAGGGAAGACCCAATGGGGACAATACTGCTTGATCAAGGCAAGTATCCAGAGGGGAAAGAATATTAATACCGCAAAGAGGGGATTACATCTACCGGTTTGTAGGCAGAAAACCACGGAAAAGTAACCAGTCATCATCGGGATGAGCACAAAGGGTTAACTTCAACAAGGGGAGGAATGTGGGATTTTACAACTACCAGCTAGTGGGTAGAAAACCACAAAGATAGGACTTACAACTACCGGTTCGTAGGTAGAAGCCAACAAACTCCGCTGAGAGACAGAGTGAGAAAAAAGGATTTACAACTACCGGGTAGTGGGTAGAAGACCGTAAAGAAAGGACTTACAGCTACCGGTTCGTAGGTAGAGGCCAACAAATCCCACTGAGGATGAAATGAATGAGTGCCGGTTAGCGAGCAACTATTCATTTATGCCCCAGGGAAGCACAAGAGACAGTCGACGGGGAGCCAGTTCGGGATTGATTCAAAAAGGCAGACTGAAACAAGACTCGTCCTAATGAGGAAAGAACTCAATAGGGAAAACCCATCCCGTGTAAGGAGGGAACGGAAGCAACCGTCATCCACGAGGATGTATCTCAGTGGGGAAATGGAAAGAAAGGAAGACACTTTCTGCTTAAGGGGTTGGCTCTACATGGAGAGATCAGACACACCCATCTCTGCTAGGAAAATCTACTTGAGAGATCTGTATTACCAAATAGCAGAAGGCAACAAACAACAGATACCCGGCAACAGCTGCAACATGAGTATCCAAATGCTATGATTATGCATGTATGCATTCTGCCTAAAATGTATGATGAATGCTGACAAACAGACATGCTCAACACACAGGTCCGGGAATCAACCATCCGGAGGGAAAACCAGAGTCCTCATTCTGCAGGGGAGGAAGAGCCACAAGAGGCTTCCGGAGGGATCGTCAGTCGCAACCGGAGAACAGAGTTCAACCTATAGGCGTATGCGCCACAACAACTCGTGCTGGAAATCAGAGATACCAAGGAGCAACCAGATCTCTGATGAGGATAGATAGGCATTGAGAAAGCTCATCATGCCAACAACTCCGCTCGGGGATCTATCTGAGGACATGATGGAGCACTGGGATGTCAATCCACCAAATACTGAATCTTCAAAGAAAAACACCCATGCTGGTGGAGAGGAAAACTGGCCTGCTGGAGAGGCGAAAGTTGAAGTCTTCAGTGAACACTCTGCTAGGGGAGCTGCCCCACAATAATGTCCGAAACAGCAAACTTGCTGGGGATGCCCCACGATAGGGCTCAAACAGCATTCTACTGGGGATGCCCCACAATAGAGCTAACAGGGATTTGGAGGAAGAGTCTGTACTGCCGGGAACATGAAGACGAACAACCTCAAACGACACTGCATCGGGCAACTTCACTGAGGAGAGACCATATGAGGTTCTGCAGGACAAAGATACAGTCATGCTCGAGATACGAACAATTGTCTTACCTGTTGGTAATCATACCACCCTCGGGAGAGCACTGCGGGTCTCCTAAGTATCCTTCCATCATCGTGAATGTTCACTTTGTTTAAGAACAATTTTTTTGAAAAATTTGTTTATTTTGAAAACAATGATACTTCATCATTTAACAAACATGCAAAACATTTGTTGAGTTAAAACAAATAAGAGTGCAAATAATGAGATAAAAGCTCAAATCGATGTAATGGAATGGTAGTCTGCAAAGGGCGAGACTCCATAGATCTGTACAAATTTGAAATCGGTGATGTATATTGGAGAGGGCTACATTGAACATAATGACCTTTCCTCTACCATTCTGAATTTTCGATGTATTCAGAGCTTCAGTCGATGACGAATCGAGAATCCCTGACGGATGACAGATATAGAGCACAGTCTTGTCAAGATGCAGTTACTTGCCAAATCCCTAATTTTTGCCTAGATTGCCCCAGTGTGAGGTGTTCAATCTAGCGGGATGCAAATTCTTTTTTTTTTTTCAATGTCTCTAACTTTTGCCTGGATCGCCCTTTCGGGTTTTCAATCCACCGAGACGCTCCTTTTTGCCTAAGTCGCCCTTTGGGGTGTTCGACTTAGCGAGCTATTCTTTTTTTTTTTTGTTTAGGCGAAGTATTTCTTGACTGCATCGGGAATTCACAGGACGAGTGAACTTCTTCATCCATCGTTGGAAGTGTCAAAACATTGCCTGAAGAGGCTTTCTTGACAACACATGGACTTTCATAGCTTGTAGTCCACTTGCCCCTGGACTTGGGCACGAAAGACAAGACTTTCTTGAGCACAAGGTCCCTCAGAACACACGAGGCTTGACCTTCTTGTTGAATGCATTCTTCACTCTCTGCTGATATAACTTGACCATGACACATGGCAGTTGATCTCTTCGTTCTTTCCGTCGAATTCAGCATTAGCCAACTTGGGACTTTGAGGGTGCTATTTTCTTCTGTTTTTTTCTTTTGATTTTTCTTTCTTTTGATTTTGCTTTTGATTTCTTTCGATTTTGCACCCTCCTCTTTCTTTTTTTCTTTTTTCTCTTTTTTTCTTTTTTTTTTTGATAACGCCCCAGTTGGCCGTTCTGCTGATTCTCGAGATGCAGCTGAGTGTGATCTTCTTTTCTTGCTCAAGAAGTCGGGAAATCTCGTCAGGAATCCCTTCAAAATCATCTTCGTCCGCTTCGAATACAGGGAATTCAAAATTGGGAGATGACGTCCGATCATTATGTTCAATGGGTTTGAGAAACAACCTGCATAATGATTTTGATATGAAAAGCTTTTTTGAAAATCAAACAAGACAATCGTTATGCAGATGAAAAGATTGCTTTTATTCTTGTTTTTTTAAAGGTTTTTTGTGATCACCAATTTCATGCAAAAAGCGAAAAGGGAAAACAATTGGAAAAACAAATGTTTTAACATGAATTTATTTGAATGAAAATATCATTGCATAAAATGTTGCCAACAATGTCATCACTTCTCCTTTTGGCATGGGAGAAGGGTTTTTAAACAAAGTGATTACTACTCTGACTTATGAACAACTGTAGGAAAGCCCACAGTGACCCAATTGTGGCAGACACCACCAGGAATGATGAAATTGTTCAAGTCCTCTGCGTCCTTTTCCAAGATAGCAGCATTCTCTTCTTCAGGTTGATCGTCATGGATGAATCCTCCACTCTTGAACAGACCTTGCTCATTGCATGCCCCAGAACAGTAGCCAATGCCAGCCCGGGATTGGTTAACCAGGAATAAATCCATCAACAGTACAAAGTCTGGCAAATATCTCTCTGAGTTCACAATTCTCTTGCTCAGGATGATACATCAATCTGGCAGAGATGGCTCTGGTATAATGCTGGCGAAGTGCGTCTTCAAAATAAATGAAGATCGCGGGGTCAGACCACAGGACGGGAGACCGGAACAGAACCTGCTGATGCAAATGATGCATGAAGTGTTTATGCATATGCTTGTTTTTATTTCAAAGGAACTCGAGGGTTTTATTTGCAAACTTTGAAATATTTAGCATTTTGATCATATATGAGAATATCTCATCAAATATATCAGGTGAAAAAATTTTCCCGGTTTTTTCATGTTTTGAAATTTTTTGCAAATAAACTCCTTTGAGTTCCTTGAAAATTTTCTTTTTCTCTGATGATATGGATGCGGATGAATGCGTGAATGTATGAATGCAACAATCACACTCAAGGATCAAGCAAAGCACGCCAAACAAAGGTCGTGGGAAAGCTCATTGTATCCCTAATATCAATCATCCATTTTGGTGGATTTAGGTTTTCACCTTATCGACACCCAAGTTCCATTGATATTAACGGTACCTGAACCAGCTCAAACATCCTTAATATCAACCAGCCGCTTTGGTGGATTTAGGTTTTACACCTGATCCGGGATCCATTGATATTAACAATGTTTGAACGACTCAACCACGAATCATGGGTTTGTTGAGAGTCACGAGCATGGAGTCTCGGTTAAGAACCACCCAAAGGGAGTGTACTAGGGTTTAGACCTGCCAGACATGTTCTATCAGAGGTTCCCATAATCATCGTTCCATCTCTCGAATATTATCGGAGGAACGAATACTCGTATTCCAAGAATATTCTCAAGAGAAACTCTCATGAGTGTAGTATCGCGTGACAATCGTATCAGAACTGACATCTGAATGACCTCCGCACTACAGTCCTAAAAATAGGCCAAGATGGGTTTGGTAAACTAAGGTCCTTGGCTTCTGCGGCACATGATTGAAAGAATAATGCCTAACCACAAATGACTTGTGTGACATTATTAGTTCAACATGACCTCCACCAAGTGAATGGACTCGCAAGTCAACTGGCTAAGGAATACTCCACACCAGTCAACAAGACTATGCCATTCTCCTATCCTAGAGTGCACTCGAGTTCGGGTATAGAACCTTTTACCTCAACTGACTCCCACCCCACAAAGAAAAACAGACAACCAGCCAGGCAGAATGAATAATGAATAAATGCAAACATTAATGCAAACAATAAATGCACATATATACAATGAATGCAATAAATAACAGCACAAAGCAACCAAAACCCTAATCCTAGAGAGCGCTAGGAGAGACTCGCTCAGGGAAGATGGACCAGCATAGGTCAACTTCTCTATATCCCCAGCAGAGTCGCCAGCTGTCGCATTACGCGAAAAACCGGCGGGAAAAGAAAGAAACAACAGAGCCGCCACCGTGCTTTATTTATCCCAAAAGAGGGAAAGGAAACGCTCGAAGTAAACCTAGGAAAGAACATGGTCTCGCGACCAAAGAGGATGGGTTCGGGAGTCGGTTATGCGAAGGGAAGGTATTAGGCCCCCTACGCATCCGTAGTACTCTACGGGATCCACGCACAAAAGGAAAGAATATTGGTTGCTAAACACTGCTCAAACTCACACACACTGGCTGAAAGAGACAAAAGAAACTGACTGAAACTGACTCGGCAGGATATCGCATCCTGGGCCTACTTAGTCTATCAGGCATAGACATCAGAGTCGAAGTAGTTCGGACTGGGGAAACGACACATGCTCGCTAGGATGTCGCATCCTATGCATACGTATCTTCTCGGACGAGAGAAGAATCAGAGCATTCGTAGCTCGGCTGACACGCACACAAACAAAACAAGACAAAGGCAAACGTGGAGCCCGACTGCCAATCGCTGGACTTATGTCAGCATCCGAACCAAACAAACTCACACTGGAACCCGAATGCCACTCGATGGACTTACATCAGCTTCCAAGCACACAACAACACAACAGGATAATAGGGAGTCGGGGACTCGAGCCTATAACTGTCAAGCGACACACACCAAAAGAAAAGAAAAAGGCGCCCGGAGAGATCAGCTCAATCTCCTGCCTACATACTTCATCTGGTGTGAACATCAGGGCGATGTAGTTCCCCTACGCAGGGACAAAGGTTCTAGCCTAACCAGATAACAGAGGGAGACACAACTCTAGGGAGACTACGACTCGAGCCTAGATGTTGTCATGCAAAGTCAACCCTAAGTTAAGGTTTCTAGCTAAACGGCACAAGGGCCAACCTATCCTAAACAAGACTTGCACAGGAAGCAAGGGTCTCAATTGCAACTAGGGCAAGAGAAAGGGGAGGTCTCGATCGCAACGAGGGCGAGAGAAAAGAATTAGATGTTAGTGGTTAGTCAAACTCGGCAAGACATCGCGTCTCGTGCCTACGTATCTCATCTGAACATGAGAATCAGAGTTGCCGTAGTTCGGCTAAACAACTCTAAGCATGGCTCACACAGGGAGTAAGCCACACAGACTTGACTTGCACAGGAAGCAAGTCAAGCACAACCTACCTTGCACAAGGGCAAGTCTAAGCTAAACCTAAAGAGGCAAAGCAAACAGGCAATCACAATCACAAGAAGCACACTCTATATGCATACAAGAGGCTCACACAAGGGTTAGGCACTAGGGCCAACTGGAATAGGGTAAGTGTGCTCTTAACCTTGCCATTGAGAGGCTAAGGTGAAGCGGACGAAAGGATGAAGTGAGGATGAGACCTCACAGCTCTTATCCCTGGCCAGGGAGAGCTAATAGACAAATGAGCATGGGTCCAGAAAGTGGGAACCCTTCTATACTCGAAGACTCTGACACTGTACACTTTGTACAAGATCTTGGGTTTGTATCCCAATGCATCAACACACAGCAGTGTGAGCAGAGGGATGACACAACAAGAGTAGTGGGGGATAGATTGCATATCCCTACCTTCCACCAATTGCCTTTTTGAAGGACTTTCAATATGTACAGGGACAAGATTTAAACATACACAAACATGGCCTCTTAAGGAGGACTTCAGACAGTTTGCCCGGTCAAATAACAGACCGGGTCTCCAGACTACATGAAGTAAAAGAGATTATACCTCAAGCAAGTTGCTAAAAGCAAAGCAAAGCAAGTTCAGAGAACTTAAGCAACTAAAGTACCTGAAAAAGTCAAAACAATCAGCAAACAGTTCAAAAGTTTAAATCAAAAGGAATTGGTAAACAGTCAACACAGATGGTCAACTGTGCATAACACAAGACTCAAGCCATATGAGTCACACCTACAAAACAAAGGTTAGCACATGATAAACAATCAAATTCAAACAAGTTTGAATGATCTTTGAGGCATTGGTGCTTAACCTGAAACAGGAACTCAATTGTAAGCTCAAAAGACCACTAGGACTAGCCTAGGGTCAAGGATGAAAGAAAAAGTCAAAACAGCAAAGAAAAGTCAACCAAAGTTAAATTCAAACATTTAAGAATCAATCTCAATTGGATTCACATTCAAATCATGCATCATTATCATTTCATGAACATTTGAAGTCAAAGTAAGGCAAATGAAAGCTCAAATAAGTCAACAGAATGACTTGTATCAAAAGTCAACCCAAACATTTTCAAAAATCATCAAATAAATCATACTCAATCCTAACATCTAGCATGGTAAACATGTAAAATTTCATGGCATTTGGATGAGAGGAAGGCAGTCAATGAAAATCAAGAAGTCAAACCAAATTCAAGCATGCACAATGAAGGTCAACAAACATGGGTCAACTTCAAAAAATCATATCAAATTGAAAACAGATGAGAAATGAATGAGATTAACACCAATGCAAAGCTCAAGATGTCTAGTTATCACATATGAAATTTCATGGTCATACAATATGGTATGAGAATTTCCCAAAGGATTTAGCAATGTGTAGCACAAAAAGTCAACATTTGACTAGGCAGGGAAGAAAAATCTCAAATAAATGGAAAACAGCACAATTAATTCCAAGAAAATTCACACATGAACTAGACATGTAAGGGAGGGATCATGCAAAATTTGGGGTCATTTGGATGTGAGGAAGCAAGTTAAAAAAATTCATGAAAATGCACATTCATGTTGTGACACCAAATGTAACACCTTACTTCAAAAAAATCAAATCACACAAACCACAAATGAGAAATCCACAAACTTTATACCAAAATGAAGATGAATGTGTGTAGAATGCCCATAAAAATTTTCAGAACCAATGGATGCAACATGAGTATTTCACAAAAGGATTGGCAATATGTATCATTTTTGGTCACATTTCACAAACCCTAGAGCCAATTAAAATCCATTAATCAGAAAAATTTGGAAAAATAATGATAAAAAAGTAGACATTCATGTGATCATTATGCAAAAAATTCCATAATTTTTGGAGTTGAGATGAATTAGAAATGAATTGTGGAGGTTAAGGTACAATTTGGAAATAACATGAACAAATAACATGAAGGGAAGGTCAAACATGGTTGACCGAGTGGCACACTTGTAATTCTGAAGCTCACTAATCAAAACGGCGCCGTTTTGGGGCGACCAGGGAAATGTTTCTATTGGCTGGCTCCAATGAAACAGTAAATTGCAACATGATTATTGGTCGTTCTGGGCAACTTTTAGCAACTAGGGTTTTTACACATACAGCAACAGCATTCATCATCTACAATCGAGCTTGTATGAAAAATTTCCAGAAATCCACATTGAAAACACACAAAGGTCTAGCAAGGCATGGCAATCAATAATTCATCATCAGTTTTCAATAACACACAACATGGCTCATGAATCGAGCAGAAGAAATATGAACATCAAACTTTGTTCATGAATGAAATTTTCCAGAAATGGCTAATGATCACACCAATAGAAGCATTAGATCACGGCAAAGACAAATCTAAGCAAGATTTTCATGGAGACATGGTAATGAATGAGAATCGAGCAAAAATGTATATGCACACACATCTTCATTTTCAGATTTCTAACAACCTACTTAACCATTTCATATGAGACAAAGTTCATGGTAATCAGCATGCTAGGCTCTACACTAATCATGGCATGGTTTTGAGAAATAGAAGATTCGATCTCTTACTTGTTTTTGAAGACATGGAAGAAACAGCTATTGTTTTGATGATGTAGCTCAATACAGATGAAGATAATGGTTAATAATGGTGTATACTTGAAGCCCTTAACTTGAACACCTCAAATTCCACTTGAAACAAAATCTGCCATGGCCATGGTATTGGAAGAAACAGTCGAGCAGTTGAGCTTCCAGTTGTGGAATGGCAATGGAAACAGGTCCACAATGATGCTTAAATGATGAATCAACAATGGCTTGCTCGAAGGCTTTAGAGATTTTGGCCAGAAAAAGCAATGTGCAAAAATGCAAGTTGAGAGAGAATGGGAGTTTCTGATGTTTGCAGCTGCTAGCTAGGGTTACCAATGGCCAGAAAATGATGTTAAATACCTCTGTTTAAGGTTCCCTAATGATGTGCTAAGTTGGTTTTGTTTTAGTGAAATGATTTGCAATTTGCTAAATTGAAGAATATGGAAGTGGAGGGTGTGTGTCTTGCACGATTTGGGCCTTTGGACAGGCTGCCAACAGACCTCATACATCATCTGTTTTAAGTCTGCTAAATGAGTGCTGAACTTGTTCTACTTGTTTCACACCATTTGCAAGAATTGCCAAGTTTGCATTTTTGGCCAAAATGATGGTATGGTAGTGGTATGTGCATGAGTTAGGGCTTGGAACAAGTTTCAAATGTCATTCTAAACATTTCCCAATTGGCCAAATATGTTGAAAAGGCTTAAATCAAAAAGTCAACTATTGGTCAAACTTGATTTTTAAATGAAACAAGTCAAAAAATGCCATTTTGATTGGTAAGGTTTTGGTTCATGAAATTTATATTTTTGGAAAGAGGAGGGAAAATGTGGTTTGTAGGAAAAAACCCCACCAAATTTGGCCTTATGGTTCATGAGATATGGCTCTTTGAAGTTCAAGATTTTGTGAAAATGATTTGATCATATCTTGACAACCACACATGGGATTTGAGAGTTCTTGGACTTTTTGAAAATGGGAGAACAAGATCTTCAACTTTCATGTTGGGCAAAAATTCATTTGAAGCTTGTATCATGATGCAAGTTGAGGATCAAGAAGTTTCCATTTTTGGCAGTTGAAATTACAGGTCCACTTTCTATTTTGGGAAATTTTCTGATTGGCTTCAAATTCTTCAATGAGGTTGATTGCCATGACACATGAGGTCTATTAGGACATGAATAAGCTCTCTCAAACCATTTCCATCCATCAAATCCACAAAATCAACCACAGTTGACCAACTTTGACTTTCTAGGGTTTCTGACTGTCTATGCACTAACTGATGAATTCCAAACCCTAATTCCTTGAGACCTTGACTTCAAATGATGTCCCAAGTTGTATGAACTCTTGATTATTGACCATGGTGCCCAAATTCCACAAGAATGGCCACCATTCACTACTTTGACTGATTGTTGACTTTCTAGGGTTTTTGCCTGGCTATGCATTGACTGATGACCTCTGAGCCTTCAACCCTTGACTTGAACACTTCAAATGGGCCTCCAAGTCATGTGAACTTGTTGGACAAACCCTAGGGCCTTTACTCCTTGAGAAACAACCTTGCTTGATTGGTTGACTGATCTCCTGATCAGTTTGACCTAATTCTTGCTTGCTTGCTCTTGAGGCAACTGGGGACAATGCAAATGCTATGCAATGGATCATGATATGCTATGACCTAATATGAGATGGTATGTACAATGATAGGTGCAAATTTGAGGTGCTACACAAAGTATTGAAGATGATACATTATCATCTAACAATAGGTTTGAACCAAAAAAAAGTTATACAACCCCAAGTCCATCTATCAATGATTTGACAAATGGAAGATTATATCACCCAAATAGTTACAAGTTAAAGATTGATTTATGTACAAATTAAGCATTTAAACATAAATTTTAGATGGTTAGTAGTCAACGGAAACAAACACAATCAAAATGGTCAACAAGATAGGATCACAAATAAGGTTTCATCTATGCATCAAAGGGACTAAAATATGGTTAAATAGAGGCAACTTATCAACACCCTAAAGTATCATGAATGATCTCTTGATCATTCATTGATAGATTTGAAATATTGAAGATTTTATCCACCCTAAAAACCAATGACCATGATTAATAGATTTCATCTACCAATAAACAACAAAAGGCAAAAAGAATGTCAAGTTAATTGTAAAAATAAAATAAATAAAGGGTGAAAAAAATATATGGGTGAAAAATATTCAAGGTATTCACAAAAAATATTGGATTAAAAATAAAATAAGTGAAGGAAAATATGAAAAGAAAATGAAAAGAACATAAGCTAAAATAAAGAAATAAAGTGAACAAAAGGGAAAAATAAATGAAATAAACATAACATGAGGGCCCTGGGGGTTGAACCCCTGGCATTGGGGTCACGGGTCAACCCTCACTCCACTGGGCCAAGGGCCCTCTAGTGATAATGCACGCGTTCAATGAAATAAATAATAAACAATCAAATGAAAATAAACATGGACGAATCAAGACCACATGATCAATCCACTTATGAAAAGTAAAACAAATAAAGGGTCAGATTAAGAGGGAAGATTAATACGCGCGTTTACCAAGGGAGCACTCAAACACGGGGAACACATCAGCACACATCCACCAATCAGTACATGACAACCATTTTTTTAATTCAAACAAAAGAAACACGTGTGAAGCAACAAAAACATGGTCGTCTTTAACCTTGGAATTCCAGATTTCCAAACTCTGCAACTCGAGTTTTTTTTAAGGAATCAATCATGGATTAAACTTGCACTCATGTCATTGTTGCCTTCTCCACACTCATGAGCCATTGATTGGCTCTGAGTGTGTAGTATTTCACATGAACTCCGACGATAACATAACCCTAAAAATAAAATAAAATGATCGATATTGCACAATCGAGGCTCAAACCATAGGTCTTAGCATAAGAGAAAGAAATGAAAGGGAATAGTAACTTGTTTAGATGAAAATGATGAAGCTGACTATTTTATCAAAATCAATTTCTAATGAAGGTTCGGACGAGTAAGAATAGCCTAGGTGAGGTGTTTTCAAGTGGTTTTGATGTTTTATAAAGCTTTAGGGATGTTGTGTGAAGGTTTTTGGATGCTTAAATGGAGTTGGGAATTCTTGGAACTTGAAACCTGATGCTCTGTTTTTTAGGGTGAAAGGTGAGTTCGAAGTAAAGGTTCTTTGGCTCTTGAAGCTTTGTAGACAAGTGGAACATCATCCCATATTTATCTATTTATAGGGAAGGTGTTGGAGTGATCAGATTGGAGAAATGGGGGAAAATCTCAGAAAGGGGGAAGCTCGAAAAATGACAAAATGTGAGGCTTGTTGAACAAGGGTGGCTAATGCTTTTGCCTGCAATTCATCTCGACTCAGTTTGTTCTGCCCTTTGCCCGCTTTAGGTGAAGCAATAGGGCTTCAAACAATGTTGATGTCCCTTTGTCTTTTGTCCATTTTTGGCAAAACTTTGCTTTTTGAATTTGGTTCGGATTGTACCCCATGTGACTTGGTACACCTCATTTTGGCTTGCATTTTGTATCTTGTAATATTTGCAACATTTTTAGGATCGGAAGGAATCAAAACAAAAGGGTTTGGGGACTTAATGTATGAATATGAAAAATCTGACTAAGATTGGTATGGTGTGTGCACCATGATAAATCATCAACTTTGAATTTGGGACAAATGAAATTGGCTTGTGAATTTTGCATGAAATTTAGGACATTTGATCATTGCTATGTCCTTAACAAGTTGAAAAAAGAACCAAATAAAAAGGAGTTATGGTGTGGAAATGGTATTGAGGTAACGTAGAGGTCATGGACATGTTTATAGGCCTGACTAGGCATCTTGACCAGCTTGGTCAATCCAAAATTTGAGGTCCTTGCTCAATGAATTAGGTCTTGGGCCTTGAAACAAAGTTGAAGAGGGATTCAATTAGGATATTTCACTCAAAGAAGATCCTCAAAATCTGGAAAGGTGAAAATGTTATAGGGTTTGGACCAAATGATAGATCAAACTTGCCAAAACATGACCAACCAACATGCCCTTGAAATGCAATTTCGCGTTTTCTTGAATTCCAAGGAACCATGATACATGTTTGAAGCTTAAATAATCATATATTGATGGAAAACAAGCCTTGATGTCTTGTGGTATGATTATAGGTCAAGTTCATGGATGAAACCAATGCATTGAAATTGATGATTCAATGATCAAACCAAGAAATTGTACCATGGACGGAATGAATGTTTGCTTGATGGATGATGATTAAAAATGGCTTGAATTTAAGGTGAATAGAGTGATGAATGATGAGATGATCAAGTAAGGCAAGGCCTAGGAGAAAATGAGTGCATAAATTAGGGTTTCTTGAACCATAAGTTTCATTAAAGGCCACATTCAAACAAATTAGGGTTTGGGATGCAAGAGGTTTCTTGAAATGATTCACAAGGTTGAGGCATGAGCAAAGTTTGGATATTAGGGGTCCTCAAAGGTAAGTCCAAGGTACAAAGTGAATGATGACTTATACAAGCCACTGAGGATCAAGAAGCTAGGATTGAGGTCCATGGATGATCAGATGAATAAGCAAAGTCTTCAATAAGGGCTCACCATCCAATTAGGGGTTTGGAGGTGATTGAGATGAATTGAGTGGCCCCCTAAGGTCAGAGAATGCTTGATGATGAAGATTAGGGTTCAGGGTTGCTTGGGCACACCCCAACATGATCAGGAGACCTTGATGCTTCTCAGATGAACATCATGCCCTGAGTTTGTGTATTCATGTTCTCTTACTATGGGGGTAAATGCATATGAGATGATGTATGATGAACATATGCTTATGCGTTAGGGTTATGGAAGGTGATATGAAGGTAGGGTGAATTTGAGGGTATGACAATGACAAATGATAATAACTGTCAAGAAATTTAAAATATGGCAACTCTATAAGTTAAACGACTTTTGAGTGTTTATAGCTCTTTTCAAGAGTTTATTATGACAACTGTCAAAGAATGAGTAAATTTCAATTGTCTAATAGTTCATGATGATGAAATATGATTAAGAGGAAGAATATATCTCAAACCTCATCAACCAGATGATTTAAGTTCCAATTGAAGAGCTAATCAATTGTTAAATCAAGTAGAGGATCTGGAAGTCTCAAAGTTGTGAAAGTGTGAAAAATGTGAAAGTGTGGAAAATGTGAAAGTGTGAAAGGTTATTGGGTTAATCTCGTGTAAAAGCTCAAGTTGTTTTGTAAGGTTGTTGTTCTGATCCTGGGAAAAAGTTCAAGTTATTTTGCAAGGTTGTTTGGATTGATCCTATGAAAAAGCTCAAGATTTTTTTAGTGGAAATCTCAAGGATAAACTTTTTGGGGCTGGACTAGGACAAATGGTTTAGATCGAACCAGAATAAATTTTTGGTGTGATTTTTCTTTCTCTTTATCTTTTACTTTTGTTATTAATTTTTTATTCGGCTGCATACTTCTCTATCTCTTCTATTTTATATTATTTCACTATTTCATATCTTATTATTTCTATCTTCTATAATAAATGTTTTTAAATCAAAACGTTTTTATAAGTCAATTTTCAAAATCCATATATCATAATTTACCTCACCTCTTGTGTTTGGAGTCGCTTGGTCAACAAGGATACCAACACAATTATGTTGTCATTAAGAAGGATCAAATCTTCAATTTGTTAGCTATAGATTGAGTGAAGAATTTGACACCATTCGAGTGCAGATTTTGGGAAAAGAAAAATCTCTCACTCATGAAAAATTATACACTGTTTGCACTAAAGACACTTGTCGCCAGACTATGCTTAACAAGCATCCTCATCTTGTATCATCAGTAGTAGCCAGTAAATTAGGAAAACAAGGAACACCATCATCCTCATTCAAGGATGACCGTGACAAACACTTTTTTGAGCACTGCAAGTAGATAGGGCATACAATGACATGTATCTCAAACTACATGGGGAAGACACAAGTTCTTAGCTAGGAAGAATGCTCTTGAAATATGCATCACAATCACACATATGAAGTTTTACATGGCCTGGATACTAAAGATTTATTAAGAGGGACACTCATCATTCATCTTTCAGTTAGAGCAACGCATAACAATTAAAGTCTCTTCTTGACTCCATTGGTAAGCATTCTAGAACTGGATCACTAGAAATTAATGGTATAAGTTTGTGTT
The DNA here is from genome assembly GCF_024323335.1 of Lathyrus oleraceus. Taxonomy (NCBI): domain Eukaryota; kingdom Viridiplantae; phylum Streptophyta; class Magnoliopsida; order Fabales; family Fabaceae; genus Lathyrus; species Lathyrus oleraceus. The sequence continues at coordinate 284,267,928 of NC_066585.1, forward strand.
CCTGATCTTTTAATATTTGTGGCATTATACCTAAGAATGCTTAGATTATTGACTCTTATGCTACTAACCACATGACTTTTGATTCCTTGTTACTATTCTCTTATACTTCACCATCAATTATTCCTTATATAACTCTTATTAAAGGCTCTCATGCTCGTGTTTTTTACACTAGAAATATTGTATTACAAACTTGATTCAAGCTGCAATATGTGCTTCATATTACCACACTTTCTAACAACTTAATTTTCACCCATAAGCTTACTCGTAATCGATTGCGAAGTAACTTTTTTACTTCTCATTTTGTTTTTCAGAACCTTATCACGGGGCTGACGATTTATTACTTCTTTAAGGGTTCATATGGGAAAAAGTTGTTGTCCTTCTGTCTCCCGTCCGAGTCTTCCACTTATACCATACAAACTTTGTTTCATCACAAGCATTTTATAAATTCTCCATTTTATATAACTAAGTCTATGTTTCTGTCTTTGTTTTTACACTAATTTGTTTAGTCTTTTAAGTGTGATGTTTGTCAGTTAGCAAAACACAATCGTGTTTCTTTTTCTTTCAGTTTGAATAAAAGTGATGAACCATTTAATATTATTCATTATGATGTTTTGGGCCCTGCCCATACCTCTAATATTTTTGGTTTAAAATGGTTCATTTTGTTTATTGATGTTTGTAATCAAGTAACCTAAATTATTTGATGAATACTAAATCAGACATACAACAATTATTTATCCAATTTTATAATATGGTACAAACAGAATTTAGGAAAGGGATAAAAAGAATTTGACCAGACAACGGTATAGAATATATAAATCATACATTTCCAACTTCACCAATTAACACGGTATTGTTTATGAATTTACTTGTGTCGACCCCCCTAAATAAAACAGGGTTACCGAAAGAAAAAACAATCATTTATTTGAAGTTGCTCGATCTCTTATATTTCAAATGTTTGTTCACAACTCTTATTGGGGAGGGACAGTTCTTAATGTTTCCTATCTGATTAGTTAGGTCTCACCTCAAGTTTTAGGTAATGTTAGTCATGTTTAATTTATGCTCTCACATTTTCCATGTCCTCATATTGAAAAATCTTGAGTCATGTGTGTTTGGTTGTGTTACATTTATTTATGTTCATGAAATATATCGCAACAAGTTGGATCCTCGTCTCTTCAGGTGTATCTTTTTGGATTATGTACCTAGTAAAATAGGGTATAAATTTTATCATCATCCTAGTTGGATTTTTTCTTTAATTCAAAGATGTCACATTTCATGAAAATGTGTCATGCTTCACTCGTTCTTAGTCTTAAGGAAGAACATAAATGACCTAGAAGCTTTGTCTGAGTTCCTTACTCTTAGTTCTAGCCTCCCCTGAGCATATATTCCTGAACCAAAGTCTATAAGTGTTTCTAGTTCTCCAATGATTGAACTTGAACCTGTGTTTCTAGTTGTTCATCCTCCAATATATTTTGTTTTACAAGAATCAGTGTCTTTTTCAGCACCAACTCTAGTGTATTAGAGAAGAAGTAAACCTGACCCGCTTCAAAAGCAAATTCAATCGTCTAAACCGGAGGTAAGTACTGATTTTTTTTTCTATTAGTGATTCTCATATTTCTGATACTTGTGATATTGACTCAGATGATTTATCCATTACTTTGAGAAGGGATAAACGGTGATTTTCATCTACATATAGATATCTTATTTCTAAATTTTTCTTTTCTAAGCAATTATCTCCATAGTATCAAAGTTTTATTGCAATTGGTGTCTTTATGATAATTCCATCATATATTTAAGAGACATTAAAAAATAAAAATTAGGTTCAAACTATGGATGGGGGAATGAAATCACTTGGAAAAAATGAGGCTCGGAAAATTGTTAAAAGATAAAGAGGTAAGAAATCAATTAGTTGCAAGTGGATCTATACTGTAAAATACAAGACATATGTCTCCCTTGCTTGTTACAAGGCCATACTAATAGTAAAAGGATATACTCAGACATATGACATTGGTTATGAGGTGTTTTTCTCTTGTTGCAAAGATTAATATTGTTCAGATGCATTATCTCTTATTGCTCACTCTAGTTGGGATCTACGTCAATTTGATATAAGTAACACTTTTTTACATGGAGACTTAGCGGATGAGGTGTATACGAAGTTCCCACTTAGCTTTGGCCTTACAGGTGAAACCAACGTGTGTTGATTGAAAAATGTTTTATATGAATTAAAGCAATCACCTCGGATCCAGTTTGGAAGATTCACAAAGACCATGGTGTGCTTAATATATAAGCAAAGTCAAGACACCATATTTTATTTTTCAAACATTCACAAGAAGAAAGCTAACTATACTTCTTGTTTATATTGATGTTATTACTATTCTATGTGATGATTTGATTGAGAGACAACTACTAAAAGAAAAATTATCAGTGAAGTTTAAGTCAAAAGACCTTAGAAAATTTAAATATTTTTTGAAAATTGAAGTAACCTACTCAAAACAAGGCATTCTTATCTCTCAAAAAAATATATGTGCTAGATCTTTTACCTAAAATATGGAAACTTGGATGCAAACCAACAAGTACATCCATTTAAGCAAAACCATATCATAAGCCCTGAGGAGGAAAATGTCAAAGTTGATTAGAGTCAATATCTGATGTTAGTGGAAAAGTTGATTTACTTGACACACATTATGTCATATTTGACATATATAAAAATATAGAAGTTTACATTGATGTTGGTTATGTAGTTCCAATGACCGAATGATATAATATCTACTTTAGGTTATTGTACCTTCTTGTGAGAGAACCTAATTGCATGGATAAGTAAGAAACAAAGTGTAGTTGTTCGATCAAACGTTGAAGTAGAATTTAGAGCTATAATATACGAGTTATTTGGAAATTATTTTAGATGAAACAAATGTTAAAAGACTTTGAAGATATAATGTTAAGATTCCATGAAGTTGTTTTGCAATAATAAATAAACCATTAAATATTACATATATTCTTGTTTAACATTGACAAGACAAAACACATTAAATTTGACTAACATTTCATCAATGAAAAGTTGAATAAAAGATTGACCTAGATTTGTACCAAAAGAAATAATTAGATTAATTTTTCTCTTTAATTATGTAAGGTTATTTCAGCATTGTAATTCCAATATATGAAATATTACTCTCTTTCCCTTAGAAGAAAAAACATACCCGAAAAAAAAAAACAATACAGATTGTAATGTATAAAGCTAGTAAAATTATGCACATTGCAAGAAAGCAGGCAGGCATCACTTCAAATATATGGATCACTTAAGATTGAGACGTGAAGGATGCTTGTCCTCTGATGAAGCATGCTAGTCAAGATTTGTTAATCATTTTCTTTAGTTCCCTATCATCAGTGCTAGTTTAAGACAAAATTTGTGAGCAAATAAATGCAATTTATCAACTAAGATTCAGTCACAAGTAGAGTTCGGATGCGAGAAAATGTTTGGCACCTAATATCCAAACAAACACTATATAATAACAAAATGACATTCGACAAAACAAACCATACAATTCAAGACATTATGCTCTCCAGCTCTGATAAGGAACCACATATAAGCATTTCTTGATCCAAAAATGGACTTTCTCTGAACTCTCACAAGCCAGTAAAATGTCGAGTACCTTCAGTATTTGGCACATAAGCATGAAAAGTCTCGATCTTTTACAGGCCAAGCACCGGGGCAAACTTTGAAAAAGTTATGACTTGTTTATGAGCTACTGCTTCTCGCTCTCCACGGTGAGCCTCGCTTTGATGATTTGGGTGCTTGTTTGTTACTCTGCAGTTTCACAAGAACATTAGTGAAGCATAAGAAGGGATCAAAATAATTTGAGCTTTTAAAAGATACTAATATAACCGCAACCTACCCTGTTTATTAGTAGTCTTCGTTTATGTTGTTTTTCCAGAAAAAGTTTCCGAACTTGTTTCCTCTTTTCTTCTACCTTCAATTTGGAGAGACTAGGCCGGTATAAAATAAGGGTTCGACCAATCCGATCGACGATCACTGAGCCAGTTGCTTCTTCCAACTGCTTCATAACATCATCTAACTCACCTGGACAACTCCCATGTATTTTAATCTGTAAATGTCATCCAAATTGCAAGTACAACTTAATAAGATGCTAAGGAAAATAACTCAACTCAAGGTCCATCTGGATTGACTTATTTGAACTTATCTACCGCCATAAACAGATTATGACATGTTCATAAACTGTTTTCACCTTAAGCTCTCTAAAATATTTTTATGAAAACAGCTTATAGCTCATACGGAAACAATTTCACTTCATTCTATTGTCAAAAACGAGATTTTGCTTAAGATCAGAAGAGCGCAGCAAGATTGCAAAATATAACATCGCAACCATGATCTTGAGATCTTACTCTATTAATTATGCAGAATCAAAAGGAGGTATCAAGTTAAACAAACAACCTAACACAACAACTTATCTTAATAACATGAAACATTAACCTAAAGGACACATTCATCTACCAACTCAAATTCCTCTTCCATGTATTATCAAAAACATATCAAACACAAACCAAACAGAAGATATATAAAATTTTCACAACACAAATTCTCAAATAACATGATAACCGTTACCTTGAGAAGTTCATTAGCTTCAAGGTTATCAGTGAAAGCGGTAACAAGATTGGGGGTAACACCAGATTTACCCACCAACTGTGTATTAAGCTTTTTCCCCAAACTATGTGCATAAGACGCAAGTTCTTTCCTTTCCTTCACACTTAAACTCGGCATTTTCAACTTCAATCTCTCTTCCCTCTTTCCCACCAAGGGCGAAGAAGTCGAATCCACCACTTCTGTATCTTCGACACTGTCTCTTTCAGTGAAACCAGATTCTTCATCGTACTCTTCTTCTTCTTCCGATGCTTCTTCTGTGGAATTCGGAGATGAAGCTCCAATTACGGCGGAGAGGGGAGGGGTGTAGGAAAAAGCGCGGGAAGAAAAGGAGGGTGTGGATAAGAAAGAGTGGGGAAGGGTTTTGGGAAGAGGTGCATGACGGTGAAGTTTTCGAAGGGTAATATTGGAAGAAGGAAGAAAGAAAGGTTTGAGAAATGAAAGGAAAGAGGAAGACGGTGACAGTGACGGTAACGGCGGTTGTGAACGAAGAACAGGGAGGAGGTAACAGGATGCTGTTGCCGCTGCCGTCATGTCTGTTTGGATTAACTTGTCTTGGGCTTAGCGAACATGTATTTAATTTAGGAATAGGATTGTGAAACTGGAATTGAAAATTATGTTAAAAATACAATTAAAGTGGAAACCTTTGTATTAAATATATAATTAATTATCGATATGGGTAGCACGCGTGGGTGTTTGGTCTAGTGGTATGATTCTCGCTTCGGGTGCGAGAGGTCGTGAGTTCGATTCTCGCAACACCCCATTTATTTTTATTGTTGTCATATTAAATTTGTTAAACTCTATATTTTTGGTGTTTATAAAAAAACAATACTTAATTGATACCTACTCAGTTTGAATTACATTTATTTTGGAGAACCTGTAACAATTTTTTACATTTTTTTTTCTTTTACTTTTTAATAAGTAACCACCAACTAGTCACATTTTTTTTAATTATAATTATTTTTATTTTTTTAATTTCTCTCTTCTTTTTTTTTTATTTTAATTTATAATTTTTAAAAATAAATAAATATATCAAAAATACATTTATATATAAATTAAAAATAAATTTAATTATAATTATTTTGAGTTTTAATCAATCTTGATTTTTGTATATATTGGGTTTTTATCATAACATTTCTTTCGATTATTGAGTTTTTTTTAATAATAGTTTATTTATTTTTATTAATATTTATGAAAAGAAAAATTGAAAATTTCCAAAATTTGGACCCTGTGCTGCAGCACATGCTGCACATGGACAGGGCCGGCCCTGGGCACGGGTACGGGTGCTAACTTTGGCATCCAAGCGGGTATGGACTCGGACACAGGGATTTTTTCAAATCGCGGGTATGGAGATGGGTATTATAGTATCCTACCCAAACTTTGTCCATTGTCATCCCTATTTCTATATCTTATATAGTATATAAAGGTGGTTAGAAATTTATTTTTTAGAACATAAAAAAAACATTTTTATATTTATTTCCATTTCACAATTAAAAAAGAAAATTCACCTATTTGATGTCACTTAAGTATCCATTTTTTCTATGATTTATCATGTTGTTTCACGGTTTTGAAAATTAGCCACATAAGAAATTATTGGGCCGAGTCAAATACTAAGTCGCTCTCTTTAACACGTTTCGCGGCAATGTCCAAAGTTATGCAAAGCAGTCGAACTACTGTGTCACCTCCAGGATAAAACAGATCAGTTCTATAATGTACGATTATTATTTGTACGTAGATAATCGGTCTAAAAATACACCATCTAATGATACAAAGAGCATTCGAATATGGTATAAATACCACTGGTAGTATCTAGTATAACAATCAGTCATAATAATTTCTCAAACCAAGAGAAATTTAAATAATTCTCCAAATAGAATTCAAAAATTAATACTTGTAATTTCTCAACTCATACGAGGAGAAATTAACATAATTCTCTAAAGAGAATTCAAGAAAATACTCGGAAAATTCAACGAGTAGAAAGAAAGGGGAAGAAGTTTGCGCTTCGACAATTCAAAAAACGCAGAGTTATGAAAGTGAGGAAGAAAAAACTCAATAAGTTTTTGGTGTATTTTGAAATGAAACAAGGAATTTCCTTATATAATGAAGTGAGGAATGAAATATATCTCACCTAAACAATGTGAGACTGAGGAAATTTTTTAACTAACACACAATATGAGACTTAACATAAGGAACTTTTTCAAATTCATCTCCCTATATTTGAATATTAACATAATGTTTCAACAATACCCCACTTGAATTTAAAAAAGTGTTTCAGGATTGTCGTCAAACGTTTTCAACATTGTGCATAAACAAAGGTGTCTACGACTTGAACCTTTGTGTAGCAAGTAGGATTCTAATTCAACAAGAGTGACACAATTGTCCTGAACTTTATCTCAGACATCAAACCCACACACAACCTTTTCTTAAGGTGTATTCTAATAGCTTGTGCCTTAATGGCAGTGCACGTGTATCCCAGTTTAGTGAAGGCTTTAGGAATTCTTCTTCGAAATTCCATAAGAATCGGCCTAAGTTCGACAATCACATATGTGAGTCTATCAAGAGTACTCTTGTAGCCTAGGTACTCCCTCATACAAAGTATATATCTCATTAAGAGTTTCTATCATCTCATCCTCTTATCGCTTCAGGATTCATGCTTCTCTTATTTACTCTAGCATGATCACCTCATATTACTCACAATTTGTTATTACCCATTGGACCTATTTCTAGGGATCTCCATTCATTTAGATCGGGTTACCATCATGAGCGACTCATTTCTTTATAGGCATTAGTCTCATCTTCTTTGATGTATTTTACACTTTCTCTCTAGCTAATCCTTTCGTCAAAGGATCTGCTAAATTTACATCAGTGCGTACATGATCTACTCTTACAATTCCTTTAGAGATAGAATATCTGATGGTGTTGTGATTCCTTCTTTTTCGACGTCTTTTACCATTATAATAAAGGTTCTTTGCAATAGCCGCGGTACTATCACAGTGGATCAACACAGCTGGCATAGGTTTTTCCAACAAAGGGATCTCAGCTAGCAAGCATCTTAACCAACTTGCTTCTCCATTAGCAGTTGCTAATACTATCATCTCACACTCCATCGTGGACTGAGCCAGGATAGTCTGTTTCTTTGATTTACAAGATACAGCTCCTCCAACTATATTGAATATATAGCCACTAGCTGCTTTGGAATCATCTAATAAGATATTCCAATATGCATCACTGTATCATTCAAGTACAACAGGAAATCTATGATAATGCAAACTAAGTTTCACAGTCTTTTAAGATACCGTGTGACTCTCTAAATAGCTTGTCAATGCTCATTACTCGGTCTACTAGTAAACCTACACAACAATCTTACGACATATGCAATGTCAGGTCTAGTACAATCAGAGACATACCTAAGACTGCCAATGACGCTCGCATATTTTGTTTGTCTGACACTTTCACTAGTGTTCTTAAACAGTTTCACACTTGGATTGTATGGCGTACGCGCAGATTTATAGCCAACGTAATTATATTTCTTTAAGATCTTCTCCATATATAGCGATTGATCTAAAGAAATTCTTTGTTTGGTTCTCGTGATCTTGATACCAAGATTCACGTTCGCTTCTCCGAGGTCTTTCATATCAAAGTTGTTGCACAACAATGATTTCACATCATTAACATCCAGAATGTTTGATCCAAATATGAGTAGATCGTCTTCATAGAGACATATGATTGTGCAAATGTGATACTCAGATTTATAATAAACGCATATGTCACTTTCATTCACTTTGTACCCATGCGATATCATTATGTTATCAAACTTCTCATGTCATTGCGTTAGACCTTGTTTTAGACCATACAGAGACTTATCTAACTTACCGATCTTATTTTCTTGCCCATGAATTACAAACCCTTCCAGTTGGTCTATATTGATTTCTTCAAAGTCACTATTTAAAAAAGATTGTCCTAACATCCATTTGGTGTACTATTAAGTTATAAATAGAATCCATTGAAATAAGTACCATATTGGATGTAATTAAAGTGTTTGGAGAAAAAGTATCGAAAAAATCTATATTTTCTCTTTGCCTGAAACATTTGGCTACAAGGAGAACCTTGTACTTATCAATTGTTCCATCAGGTTTTAATTTCTTTTCCAAAACACATTAGCAAGCAATTGGCTTACAAACATGAGACAAGTCTACTAAGTGCAAGGCCGTGTTAGATTCAGAAGAATTTATCTTATCATAAATAGCTTCTTGCCATAAATCTTCATCTAGAGATGACAAGGATTCATAAAGATTTATTGGATCTTCTTCTACATTATAAGTCGCATAATTGGGCCCATAGTCTTTAGCAACTCTTACTTTTTTACTTCATCGAAGTTCTATTTCTACTTCGTTGTTGCTTGTAGTGCTTTTTATCACATGAATGTGATTCGATTCGGTACCCCCACTATTTCTCAATTTGAAAGGAAATTTGTCTTCATAGGATTCAACATCATTCAATTCTATGATCACTTTAGCATTTAAGTTATAACACATATATGCTTTACTATTTGTTGCATACTGTAGATGTTTGATTGGCTGCATTTTGTGTCAAAACACTAACTGTGCTCTGATGTCTTGACTGATGTCATGACATGCTTGAGTAGTATGCTGCAGGATTAGCTAATACAGGATTTACTGAATGTCAAACTGGATGTTATGACATTCATCCCTGACAGCAGATACTGAACTATAGAATAGTTGGTTTTTCTGTTAGAGCTCAGTATTGAGTTCAGTCTGTTTTTCAGGAGAGTAACAGACCTGGCACATAGCCTATTGTCTGAATGTCAAACTGAATGTTATGACATCCATCCTTGACAGCAGATACTGAATTATAGGCAGGTTGGTTTTTCTGCTACAATTCAGTATTTATTTCAGTCTGTTTTCAGGAGAATAACAGACATGGCATATGGCCTATTGTCAAAATGTCAAACTGAATGTTATGACATTTATCTCTGACAACTGATACTGAATTATAGACTGGTTGGTCTTTCTGTTACAATTCAACATTTAGTACAGTATGTGTTTCAGGAGAATAACAGACCTAGCATATGGCCTATGTTCTGGACATCAAACTGAATGTTATGACATTCATTCTTGACAGCATATGCTAAAGTGTAGGCTAGTTAGTTTTTCTGTTTCAGTTATTTTCTCAGGCTATTTTTCAGGAATCCGACAGCTGAGCTAAAATCCAGGAAACTAACAACTGAGCTACAATTAATGGACCTAACAAATAGCCTATTTGTTAGCACCCTAATATGTGGAAATCGGGTTAACTTGCTTAACCTTAATTTTAGGAAATACAAGTACAAGACCCAAGTGATGCAATATAAAAGGATGGAAATCCTACTTTCAGCAACTCAGGGGTTTTAAGCGTGAAGCATTCATTGTACCATCATACTTCACTGTTGTAATTTTATTTGTGTCTTATAGTAGGTTGTATTTGTGAGCCAAGCAATTATCACCTAGATGATTGCATTGGACTAGGGTGTTCATTGAGCTGTAATTGTTGTGTCACTCTAAGCTTTTAAGCGTGAGTGTTGTGTTTCTTGATTAAAGTTGTTAATCACAATCAAGAGTTGTTTGAAGTGTAACTTCGCCATTAACTTTAAACTAATTAAAGGTTGTAATCACTGTGGTGATTGAGGGGGAGTGAGTAGGAACTCTGGTCTTAGTTTAGATTGAAATTGCATTGGGTAGGTATTAAGTGAGAGGATTAAACAGCTGGTTTAAGGCCTGAATTAATACTGCTAATAGTGGATTTCCTCCCTGGCTTGGTATCCCCCAGACGTAGGTGTGTTTGTCGCCGAACTGGGTAAACAATTCTCTATGTTATTTACTGCACTTTACATTTACCTACTGTATACATTCCTGTCTACGCAGAATCGGATGTCATAACATCCTGTGTGACATCGAAAGTCTGTTAACTAGAATTTCAATTGGCATCAGAGCAGGCACCCTGTCTGTTAAATTCTGGGTGAGATCTAGGGACGTTACTTTCTAGTACCATGGACAAGGATGTAGGATTCTCAAATAGACCACCCATGCTGGATGGTTCTAACTATGATGACTGGAAACCTCGTATGATAGCCTTCTTGAGGTCTCTGGATAGCAAGGTCTGGAGAGCTATCAACAAAGGATGGGAACATCCAACGAAGACAGGCAAAGATGGAATTATTATGCAAATTCCTGAAGAAGAGTGGGACAAAGAGCAAGATGCATTAGCCCTTGGAAACTCTAAGGCCTTGAATGCACTGTTCAATGGGATAAATAAGAACATCTTCAGACTGGTGCATCACTGTGAGCTGGCTAAAGAAGTTTGGGATACTCTCAAAACAACTCATGAAGGTACCTCCAAGGTGAGGATGTCTAAACTTCAGATGTTGACCACCAAGTTTGAAAATCTGAGGATGAAAGAGGATGAGACTATTCATGACTTCCACATGAATATTCTTGAAATTGCCAACACTTCTGGTGGCTTAGAAGAGAAAATGTCTGAAGAAAAACTTGTAAGAAAGATTCTCAGATCATTGCCCAAGAGATTTGCCATGAAGGTTACTGCTATAGAAGAGGCTCAAGATATCTGCAATATGAAGGTTGATGAGCTTATTGGTTCTCTCCAAACTTTTGAAATGGGCTTGTGTGAGAATGTTGAAAAGAAAAACAAAAGCATATCTTTCGTATCAAATACTGAAGAGGATTCAGAAGAAGGAAGTATTGGAGGTGATGAAAGCATATCAGAAGCTATAGCCATGCTTGGAAGACAGTTCAACAAGTTCATAAAGAAGGTTGATCAAAAAGGTAGACCAAATGTCAAGAACTCTTCATCTGACATCAGTAGAAGATCAAAATCTGAAGAAAAGTTCAACCAAGGCAAAGGAATCCAGTGTCATGGATGTGAAGGTTTTGGACACATTAGAACCGAATGTCCTACCTACCTCAAGATGCAAAAGAAGGGATTATCTGTCACTTGGTCTGAGGGAGACTCTGAGAGTGAATCTGAAGGAGAATCTGCTAAACATGTCACTGCACTAACTAGTGTTTGTGCCTCTGATGATGACTCAAGTGGAGATGAACTTACATTTGATGAACTTGCTACTTCATATAAAGAGCTACGTGTCAAAAGTGCAGAAGTGTGTATACAAGGAGAAAACCAGAAGAAACTCATCAAGGAACTGGAAGCTGAGAAGAAGAAGCATCTGACAGTCATAGATGGTCTAAATGGTGAGATAACCTTGCTGACCTCTAAGCTAGATCAAATGACAAAATCCATCAGAATGCTGAATAAAGGAACTGACACTTTGGAAGAGATTCTAAAGGTGGGTCCGAAATCAGGAACCATGTCTGGTTTAGGCTTTGTTAAGAAATCCTCAACTGAACTCAAAAGCTCAAAGGCTGAAGTTCAGAAAATCAAGCAGAAGTCACAACCAATGTCACAACATCAAGGAAACAGGAGGAGTAACCATCAAAAGAAGAAATTTCAAAGATGGAGATGTCACTACTGTGGTAGATTTGGTCACATAAAACCCTTTTGTTACAGGTTGCATGGTTATCCTAACCAGACCCCTCAAATCAGACCTAAGCAGAAGGCATCTAAGCATAATTCCCCCATCAAGAAACAACAATGGGTTGTTAGATTAGCTCACACAGCTCTAAGGGCATCTACCAGAGAAGACTGGTACTTTGATAGTGGCTGCTCAAGACATATGACTAGTATGGAGAACTTATTGGTGGATATACAACCTCATACTACCAGTTATGTGACCTTTGGTGATGGTGCTAAAGGAAAAATCAAAGGTGTTGGTAAGCTGGACAGTTCTGGAGTTCCAGAACTGAATAATGTGTTGTTAGTAAAAGGACTAACTGCTAATCTCATCAGCATAAGCCAGCTGTGTGATCAAGGGTTCTATGTTCAATTCACTAAGGAATTATGTGTTGTGACGAATGGAGATAATCAGGAAGTGATGAGAGGATCCAGATCCAAAGATAACTGCTATCTATGGGAACCTAAAGTCTCAAACTACTCCTCAATTTGCTCCTCAGCCAAGGAAGAACAGGAGGTGAAGCTGTGGCATAAACGTCTTGGACATCTTCATTTAAGAGGAATGAAAAAGATCATATCCAAGGAAGCAGTTAGAGGAATCCCAAAGCTGCTTATTGATGAAGGAAGAGTCTGTGGAGAATGCCAGGTTGGCAAGCAAACCAAGATGTCACATCCTAAGCTGGGACATCCTACAACATCCAAAACTCTGGAACTTTTGCACATGGACTTAATGGGACCTATGCAGGTTGAAAGTCTGGGTGGGAAGAGATATGCTTATGTGGTTGTTGATGACCATTCCAGATACACATGGATAAGCTTCATCAGAGAAAAATCAGATGCATTTGATGTCTTCAAAGATCTGTGCATCAGACTCCAAAGGGAAAAGGATAGTTGTGTTGTCCGAATTAGGAGTGACCGTGGGACGGAGTTTAAAAATTCCAAGTTTGACGAGTTCTGCTCATATGAAGGGATAAGTCATGAGTTTTCCTCACCTATTACTCCTCAGCAAAATGGGATAGTTGAAAGGAAAAACAGGACTATTCAAGAATCTGCTAGAGCTATGATTCATGCAAAGAAGCTCCCTATGCACTTTTGGGCTGAAGCTATGAATACAGCTTGTTATGTTCACAATAGAGTTACCTTGAGAAAAGGAACCTCTTCCACTCTGTATGAAATATGGAAAGGCAGAAAACCTACTGTGAAGTACTTTCATATCTTTGGAAGCAAATGTTACATTCTTACAGATCGTGAACAGAGAAGGAAAATGGACCCCAAAAGTGATGAGGGTATATTCCTAGGATACTCTACTAACAGAAGAGCTTACAGAGTTTTCAACTCTAGAACCAATGTACTGATGAAATCCATAAATGTGATTGTGGATGATAAAGAGGAAGGAGCCAATTCCATAGAGGATGTTGGAACATTCCTTGAGACTTCAAAAGACATACTAGTCAAGACTGAAGATGTACAGGATACTCCTCCTGAATTTGAGGTAGATGCATCCAACAAGGTGCCTTCTATTAGAATTCAGAAAGACCACCCTAAGGATCTTATCATAGGGGATCCCAACAGTGGTGTGACTACCAGATCAAGGGAGAACAGCTCAAATTCCTGTTTTGTATCCAAGGTTGAACCAAAAAATGTGAAAGAAGCCCTGACTGATGAATATTGGATCAATGTCATGCAAGATGAACTGGAGCAGTTTAAAAGGAATGAAGTTTGGGAGTTAGTTCCACGACCTGAAGGGACTAACATCATTGGTACCAAGTGGATCTACAAGAACAAGTCTGATGAGAAAGGAGTAATCACCAGGAATAAAGCAAGACTAATGGCACAAGGATATACTCAAGTTGAAGGGGTTGATTTTGATGAGACTTTTGCACCAGTTGCAAGACTTGAATCCATAAGATTGTTGTTAGGGGTTGCCTGCATTCTGAAGTTCAAATTGTTCCAAATGGATGTGAAGAGTGCCTTTTTAAATGGCTACTTGAATGAAGAAGTCTATGTGGAACAACCTAAAGGGTTCTGTGATCCTAACCTGCCAAAACATGTGTACAAGTTGAGGAAAGCTTTGTATGGGTTGAAGCAAGCTCCTAGAGCTTGGTATGAGAGGTTGGCTGAATTTCTGACCTCTAATGGGTACAGAAAAGGAGGGATAGATAAGACCTTGTTTGTGAAGGATGAAGATGGAAAAATCATGATTGCCCAAATTTATGTGGATGATATTGTCTTTGGTGGAATGTCAGATAAAATGGTGAAACATTTTGTTAACCAGATGCAATCTTAATTTGAAATGAGTCTGGTTGGGGAATTGACTTATTTTCTTGGACTGCAAGTTAACCAAATGGAGGATTCTATGTTTCTCTCCCAAAGCAAATATACCAAGAACATAGTTAAGAAGTTTGGTATGGATAATGCTAGTCACAAAAGAACTCCTGCACCTACTCATTTAAAATTAACTAAAGATGAAGGAGGTTTTAGTGTTGATTAATGCTTGTATAGAAGCATGATAGATAGCCTACTATATCTAACTGTCAGTAGACCTGATATTGCCTATGCAGTTGGTGTGTGTGCTAGATACCAAGCAGAACCCAAAGTGAGCCACTTAAATCAAGTCAAGAGAATTCTCAAGTATATCAATAGGACTTGTGACTATGGTATGCTATAATCTCATGGCTCTGAGCCTGTCTTATCTGGGTATTGTGATGTTGATTGGGCTGGGAGTGCTGATGATAGAAAAAGCACATCAGGAGGATGTTTCTTTTTGGGAAACAATCTCATATCGTGGTTCAGCAAGAAACATAACTGTGTATCATTGTCCACTGCAGAGGCTGAGTACATAGCAACTGGAAGTAGTTGTTCCCAATTGGTATGGATGAAACAGATGCTGACTGAGTACAATGTCTCTCAGAATGTCATGACATTATTCTGTGACAATCTCAGTGCCATCAATATTTCAAAGAATCCCATCCAACACAGCAGGACCAAACATATTGACATTAGACATCACTTCATCAGAGATCTGGTGGAAGACAAAGTGATTACCTTGGAACATGTAGCTACTGAACTACAACTTGCTGACATATTCACAAAGGCTTTGGATGCTACTCAGTTTGAAAATTTAAGGGGAAAATTGGGAATATGCCTTTCTGAGGAGTTATAGCAACCAAGGATGCTAGGAATGTATTGTTTAATATGTCAAACTATTAAACAATTGAAAGTGTGCTCTGATTGGTCAACAGATCATAGTTATTTCACTTGCAACAAGTGTGTTAACAATATGTTAAGGGGATATCCTAACTTGGGACAGCCTATGTACCTGCTAGAGTTCAAGAACATGTTCATGCAGGAGTGGTTCAAGATGTCATACATAAAGTCATGGCATCTGATATGGTTGTACCTGCTGTGAAGAAAGAGTGTGTGTCTACTTGATCAAAGCTGTGAAGCAAGATCAAGTGGGTGTTGTCTTGATCAAAGTTGTAAAGCAAGATCAAGAGGGGGTATTCTTGATTGAAACTTTGAAGTAAAATCAAGATTGTGTCTCTGAAAACTATGTGTAATGTTATTTTCTTTTGGTCTGTAAGTTTAAGTGTTGTTTTGGCAACATTTTTGACAAAAAGGGGGAGTAACACCTGTACCCCAGGACAATAGATTTTTTATTTGCTTCAACAGATGTTGAAGATCCTCTAATCCAGAGGTTGTGCTGCAGCTTGATGTTCAACTTCTATGTGTGATGAGTGTGTTGATGAGTGTGTTGCTGTTTGCTATCTACTTGTGTTGCTGCTGTTTGGAGTTTTTTTTAACCTCTATGTGTGCTGAGTGTGTTGCTGTTCAACTTCTATGTGTGCTGAGTGTATTAGCTAATTAAATTCTCTGCATAGATGTGTGTTTTCCGCTGCTGTGAACTCTGTTGTGATGCCAAGTTGTTTTAGCCAAAAATTTGCCAAAGGGGGAGTTTGTAGATGTTTGATTGGCTGTATTTTGTGTTAAAACACTAATTGTGCTCTGATGTCTTGACTGATGTCATGACATGCTTGAGTAGTATGGTGCAGGATTAGCTAATACAAGATTTACTGAATGTCAAACTGGATGTTATGACATTCATCCCTGACAGCAGATACTGAACTATAGAATAGTTGGTTTTTCTGTTAGAGCTCAGTATTGAGTTCAGCCTGTTTTTCAGGAGAGTAACAGACTTGGCACATAGCCTATTATCTGAATGTCAAACTGAATGTTATGACATCCATCCTTGACTAAAGATACTGAATTATAGGCAGGTTGGTTTTTCTGCTACAGTTCAGTATTTATTTCAGTCTGTTTTCAGGAGAATAACAGACCTGGCATATGGCCTATTGTCTAAGTGTTAAACTGAATGTTATGACATTTATCTTTGATTGCTGATACTGAATTATAGACTGGTTGGTCTTTCTGTTACAGTTCATTATTTAGTACAGTCTGTGTTTCAGGAGAATAACAGACCTAGCATATAGCCTATGTTCTGGACGTCAAACTGAATGTTATGACATTCATTCCTGACAGCATATGCTAAAGTGTAGGTTAGTTAGTTTTTCTGTTTCAGTATTTTTCTCAGGCTATTTTTCAAGAATCCAACAGCTGAGCTAAAGTCCAGGAAACTAACAACTGAGCAACAATTAATGGACCTAACAAATAGCTTATTTGTTAGCATCCTAATATGTGGAAATCAGGTTAACTTGCTTAACCTTAATTTTAGGAAATACAAGTACAAGGCCCAAGTGCTACAATATAAAACGATGGCAATCCTACTTTCAGCAACTCAGGGGTTTTAAGCGTGAAGCATTCATTGTACCATCATACTTCACTGTTGTAATTTTATTTGTGTCTTGTAGTAGGTTGTATTTGTGAGCCAAGCAATTATCACCTAGATGATTGCATTGGACTAGGGTGTTCATTGAGCTGTAATTGTTGTGTCACTCTAAGATTTTAAGCGTGAGTGTTGTGTTTCTTGATTAAAGTTGTTAAGCACAATCAAGAGTTGTTTGAAGTGTAACTTTGCCATTAACTTTAAACTAATTAAAGGTTGTAATCACTGTGGTGATTGAGGGGGAGTGTAACAACCCATTTTTTTAGTATTGAATTATTATACTATTATTATTATAATTTTAATTAAATATGTGGAGTGTTAATTAATTAATTGGTGTATTAATTCATTATCTAGTGGATATGAGAAATAATTAAATAATTGAATTAATTAATTAACTTGGTTGCATAGTGAGTGGTTAATTATTTAAATTTAAATAGCGGTATTTAAATATTAGGTATTATTAGGCCTAGTGATTAAATTAGATGATTTAAGCCCAACTAGAATACTATTATAAATAGTAAGAGTGAAGGAAGTGAGAATTAGAATTCACTTGAGCACTGAAGGCAATAGAGAAAGAGGAGAGGAAAAGCGAGAGGAGTCAAGGTTCCATCAAATTGACAAGGTAAGGGGGGAAATCCTTATCATTGTGGGTTAGTACGATTGGGTCAATGGGTAGGAACATGTTTTAGGTTGAAATCCTTAATTGGCATGGTTTGGAATTATTAGGTCTTGATAAATACTCTTGAATTGTGATGATTAAATTATGCTAAAACTGTGAATGAATATATATTTGGATGAGTCATAATTTTCTGAACGTGTAGCTTTTTACGGAATCGAAATCGGAGGTCCGGAAGTCCTCCAACGATGAAAAATGCGGGGAAATCTGCATTCTGTTTCGTGTTAGCGCAGGAACAACATTCTGTTTTGCATTAACCGGTTAACCCAGGGCGTTAACCGGTTAACACTGTTATAATAAATAAAAAATTACATTCTGTCTTGCGTTAACCGGTTAACCCAGGGCGTTAACCGGTTAACACTGTTAAAAATTGCCAAGAAGCGCATTCTGTTTTGCGTTAACCGATTAACCCAGTGCGTTAACCGGTTAACACTGTTTGAAAAGTGGAAAATTGATATTGAAATGTTGTGTGTGTTTTAAAATGAAACCTATGTGTACATATTTGATGATTGGCCTATATTGGTGAATAATATATTGTATGAATGTGTATGTATACCATTATTGAATTGTTAATGATTTATGGTTATGGATGTGTATATGTAATCATAATTGATGTGTTGTTATGGATGTGTATATGTACCAATTGTGAGTCATGGTGATATGTGGGATGTTAAGACGGTAGATAGATGGTCTTAATTGCATATGTGTTGGTATGTGTGCATTCATTCATAGCATGGTTAACTTCATTGTGGAAGTGTTGAAACTGTGGGTTCACATGAGCAGACGTTGATTCTCAATTGGAATCAGGCGTAGTATTAAGCGGTGATCCTTCATTGGAAACAGACGTAGCAGACGTTAATCCTTAATTGGGATTAGGCGTAGTATTAAGCGGTGATCCTTCATTGGAAACAGACGTAGGGCTTTGGTCTTGTCCGGATCGGAAGCGTGGCTTGGATTCTAGATATTGAATCGGAAAGCGGTGAAACTTTGAGTTCACATTGAGGTACCACATGCATAGAGTCACATTGTCTTGCATTGAGTCGTCTATAGTTATGTGATCATTGAATGCATGTATTGATGTGGATGCGATGTACGTTTGAAATATGTGAGATTTTTGTTGGTTAATATTATTGACGTGATTATACCAAGTGTGATGAATTCTTAAATTGTGTTTTAATTCATTGTGCCTTATTATGTTATTTCATGATGATTTGAATTCTCACCCTTTCTGTTTGAATGTTACCTTTACATGGGTATCGTGCAGATACTACAGAGTAGTATTGCTGGAGTAGGTGGACGGTAGCTCGCTCAAGAATAGCTGGAGAGTTTTCGTATTTAGTTTGAAATTAGGTAATGAGTCAATGCTCTGGTCATGTAACACTGGGTAGATTAGTAGTATTGAACTCATATCTTATTTTGATATGCTTTATGTCATTAAGTGTTTTATTTTATTGGAAGTGATTATTGAGAGATGATCATGGTATGGGACATGGATCATATTATGAAATACATGAGTATTCCTTATTTTCCGCTGCGAACGCATATTGCTTGAATATTCATGATGAGTGAAATGTGTTATTTTGAATGACCAGGTGTATTGTTGGGTTTTGAAAGTTTTAAGTTTCGAAAACGTCGATGTGACACCCTTTTCTTTATATGCCTGCTTATTTACTCTGATTATATGCTAAATAACTTGGGGTAGAAAAATGGGTGTTACATTAGTGGTATCAGAGCATGGTCGACCAGTTGGTCAATAGTAGTAGGTTCCGTGGTATTTGATTTGTGTATCTGACACGATCGATACTGTTTGGTTGATGTTTCGGGTTGTTAGGACAATGGTTGCAGGCAGGAATGACGATGCCATTGTTGAGGTGCTGAGGATGCCGGCTGAATCCATGGGTCAGATCCATCAAGCGAATGCCCATCGAGCGAATGTGAATGCCGGTAACCAAAAGGGAGATGATGATGAGTTTCGTGCTTTGGGGAGATTCCAGCGGAACAATCCTCCTATCTTTGAGGGTGAGCATGCACCTGAGAAAGCTCAAGCTTGGCTGAAAGCAATTGAGAAGATCTTCAGAGTCATGAACTGTACTGATGCTCAGAAAGTGCAGTTTGGTACCCATATGCTTGAGAAGGAAGCTGCAGATTGGTGGAATAACACTCTTCAGAGGTTCGAAGAAGACAACATTGAAGTTACTTGGACTCTTTTCCGTGATACCTTCTTGGAGAACTATTTCCCAGAAGATTGTCGTGGGAAGAAAGAGGTGGAGTTCCTTGAATTGAAGCAAGGAAATGGTACCGTTGCTGATTATGCTGCCAGATTTCAGGAGCTTATCAAGTATTGTCCTCATTACAATACTGCTAATGCTGAGATATCTAAATGTTTGAAGTTTGTGAATGGCTTGAGACATGATATCAAGAAGACCATTGGTTACCAACAGATTACTCGTTTTACAGAATTGGTTAACAAGAGCCGGATTTATGACGAGGATAGTAGGGAGAGCGCTTCTGCCTACAAGAGTCTGAAGGGGAAAAACCAAGATCGGGGAAAACCATATGATGACAAGAGGAGACAATCTAGTGTTGGCAAGAAGCCAAGTGGGGGAGTATCTTCTATTCCACTTAAGTGCTTCAAATGTGGTGTGGAAGGCCATCGTGCTATGGAGTGTAGTAGAGATTCTGGGAAGTGTTTCAATTGTGGCAGGATGGGTCATAGAGCAAACCAGTGTAGGGTTGGTTCGAACGTAATTTGTTTCAACTGTGGTGAGAAAGGTCACATTAGTTCGCAATGTGATAAGCCGAAGAAGGAGCAAGTGAAGGGAAAGGTGTTTGCATTGTCTGGTGCGGAGACCACTACCGATGATAGACTAATCCAAGGTACGTGCTTTATTAATGGTACACCTTTGATTGCCATTATTGATACCGGTGCAACACATTCTTTCATTTATTTGGATTGTGCTAAGAGGTTGAATCTCATATTATCTGATATGCGTAGAAGTATGATTATTGATACACCTGCTATGGGTTCTGTTTTTACTTCCTATGTGTGTTTGAATTGTCCGTTGAGTATATTTGGTAGGGATTTTGGAATTGATTTAGTTTGTCTTCCGTTAGAGCAACTCGACGTGATTTTGGGTATGAATTGGTTAAAAGTTAACCGGGTGTATATCAACTGTTTCGAGAAGATGGTTATTTTTCCTGAGGTTGATGCTAAGGAAGATTGGTGTGTGTCTGCTAAGCAAGTTGATGAATCGGTGCAAGATGGTGCCGAGTTGTTTATGTTGTTGGCAACTTTGGATATTCAGGAGAAGAGGACGATCGAAGAACTGCCAATAGTTTGTGAATTTGCGGAGGTATTTCCGGAAAATATAAGTGATTTACCGCCGGAACGAGAGGTCGAGTTTTCGATTGATTTAGTTCCTGGAACTAGTCCTGTATCGATGGCTCCCTATCGAATGTCCGCTTCTGAGTTGAAAGAGTTGAAGAGTCAACTTGAAGACTTACTCGAGAAGAAGTTTATTCGTCCTAGTGTGTCGCCGTGGGGTGCACCTGTGCTATTGGTCAAGAAGAAAGAAGGTTCTATGAGATTATGTGTTGATTATAGACAACTGAATAAAGTGACGATTAAGAACAAGTATCCACTTTCGAGGATTGATGATCTGATGGATCAGCTGGTTGGAGCTTGTGTGTTTAGCAAAATTGATTTGAGGTCTGGGTATCATCAGATTCGTGTAAAGGCCTAGGATATTCAGAAGACTGCTTTTAGGACAAGGTACGGTCACTACGAGTACTCCGTGATGCCTTTTGGGGTGACGAATGCACCTGGTGTATTTATGGAGTATATGAATAGAATCTTTCATGATTATCTGGATAAGTTTGTAGTTGTGTTCATCGATGATATATTGATTTATTCCAAGGGCGAAGAGGATCATACAGAGCATTTGAAGGTTGTGTTATCGGTGTTGAAAGAGAGGAAGTTATTTGCTAAACTCTCTAAATGTGAATTTTGGTTGAGTGAAATAAGTTTTCTTGGACATGTGATTTCGAGCGGTGGGATTTCTGTGGATCCTACGAAGATCGAAGTTGTATCTCAGTGGGAGGCTCCTAAGTCTGTTGCTGAGATTCGAAATTTCCTTGGTTTGGCTGGTTATTATAGGAAGTTCATTGAGGGATTTTCTAAGTTGTCGTTACCGTTGACGCAGTTGACTAGGAAGGGTCAAGCTTTCATTTGGACTTCGCAGTGTGAAGCGAATTTTCAAGAGCTTAAGAGAAGATTGACTACGGTTCCTATTTTAATTTTACCGGATCCGTTAGAAACCTTCGTGGTGTATTGCGATGCTTCTTTGTTGGGTTTGGGAGGTGTTCTGATGCAAAAGGGGCAAGTGGTAGCTTATGCTTCGAGGCAACTCAAGGTTCATGAGAAGAATTATCCGACGCATGATTTAGAGTTGGCCGTCGTTGTGTTTGTGTTGAAGCTTTAGAGACATTACTTGTTTGGATCGAGGTTTGATGTGTTTAGTGATCACAAGAGTTTGAAGTACTTGTTCGATCAGAAAGAATTGAATATGAGGCAAAGGAGATGGTTGGAATTCTTGAAGGTTTATGATTTTGGTTTGAATTATCATCCTGGGAAGGCGAATGTTGTAGTCGATGCATTGAGTAGGAAGTCATTGCATATGTCTATGTTGATGATGCGAGAGTTTGAATTGTTGGAGCAATTTAGGGATTTGAGTTTGGTTTGTGAAGCGACGTCTTCGTGTGTTAAGCTTGGGATGTTAAAGCTTACGTGTGACATTCTTGACGAGATTAGAGAAGGCCAGAGGTCAGATTTAAAGTTAGTCGATGTTACGACATTGATTAACCAAGGTAAAGGTGGTGACTTTCAGATTGATGAGAATGGTATCATGAGGAGTCGTGATCGAGTGTGTGTTCCGGATGGTATGGATTTGAGAAAGAGGATTCTTGAGGAAGGGCATAGAGGTGGTCTGAGTATTCATCCTGGTGCTACTAAGATGTATCAAGACTTGAGGAAGATGTTTTGGTGGCAAGGTATGAAGAAGGATGTAGCGGAATTTGTGTATTCATGTTTGACTTGTCAAAAGTCAAAGATTGAACATCAAAAGTCGTCTGGTTCGATGAAATCGTTATCTATTCCCGAGTGGAAGTGGGATAGTATCTCTATGGATTTTGTTTCGGGCTTACCAAGAACATCGAGTAATTGTGAGGCGATTTGGGTCGTTGTGGACAGACTGACGAAGTGTGCTCATTTTATTCCGATGAGGATGGATTATTCGATGGAGAGACTTGCTAAGTTGTACGTCGAGAGAATTGTGTGTTTGCATGGTATACCGTCGAGTATTGTTTCGGATAGAGATCCGAGGTTCACTTCGAGAGTTTGGGAAGGTTTGCAAAGTGCTTTGGGTACGAAGTTGCGTTTGAGTTCAGCATATCATCCGCAAACTGATGGTCAAACGGAGAGGACTATTCAGTCACTTGAAGATCTTTTGAGGTCTTGTGTTTTGGAACAAGGAGGAAATTGGGATAGTTTCTTGCCTTTAATCGAGTTTACATATAATAACAGTTTCCATTCGAGTATTGGAATGGCACCGTTTGAGGCCCTTTATGGCAGAAGGTGTAGAACTCCTTTATGTTGGTACGAATCGGGAGAGAGTGTTGTGGTTGGACCCGAGTTGATTCAAGAGACTACATATAAGATTAAGATGATTCAAGGGAAGATGAAGGCTTCTCAGAGTCGTCAAAAGAGTTATCATGATAAGAGGAGGAAAACTCTTGAGTTTGAGAAAGACGAGTATGTGTTTCTTCGAGTTACGCCAATAACGGGTGTTGGTAGAGCTTTGAAGTCGCGTAAGTTGACGCCGCGTTTCATTGGTCCTTATCAGATTTTCGAGAGGATAGGTGAAGTGGCATATCGGATTGCATTACCACTATCACTTTCTAATCTTCATGATGTATTCCATGTGTCTCAATTGAGGAAGTACATTGCGGATCCATCGTGTCATACCCCAAAATTTGCCCGTTGGCATTACCAAACATTTTCCAAGACCCTCTGACTTGTTCTGCAAGGCACCGGTATCAAATGGACAAAAGCCCACTCACATAAGGCCCAATCCACAGGCGGCCCAAAACATCTGGCTCGCTAGGCGAGTAGCTCCTTCGCCTAGCGACCATTTCATCATGTCCCTCGCCCAGCGAAGCATTGGATCCAGGAAAAAGCCCAGACCTAGTTTGCTCGCTAGGCGAGCAATTCCTTCGCCTAGCGAAGCTTGCGAAGTTTGAGATTTTTGGACCTCATTTTAAGCCCATTAGGTCACCACTACCTCTACTATAAATACCTACTTCTCTGCCACGAAAAAGACACACAGACGGACGAAGACGGACGGAAACACGCATCCAGAGGAAGAAACACAGAAACCTTGCTGATCCAAAGAATTCAGGAGGCGGAAACCCTGAAGGCCGCTTACTCGCTCCGAAGCTACCGCCGTCCAACTCAATCCGGCTCGCCAATTCAAGGTTACAACTCGATTTGCGAACAGGTTAACCTCACTATTATTCGCTTTAGCTTCTCAATTGGCATATGATTATCATTTGGTGTCTTTATTTTGCATGTGGTATCACTTTAGTATCTTAATTTGCATGTGATATCGTTGTGTATTTTCACCTGACATATGGTACCACTTCATGTTCCTAATTTGTGGATTATAATTGGATTCATAAACATTTTAGAGTCTTGCATGAGAATTTAAATGTGTTTGCCTATTGTGAAACTGAACCGTATAATCATATGTTGGATGCCATAAGCAATGCTGCAGGTTGAAGTTATAATGTTCTCAAATGTCAAACCCGTGGCCGCTCGCTAGCTCATCGCTAGGCGAGCCCGCAGCGAGCCTTCGCTGAGCCTTCGCTAGGCGAAGCAGAGGCGACCGGGCCAGGGGCTGCTTTGCTTTTTGCTGCCTATTTCATGTTTACCTAATGATGATTCTGCATTATTTGGCCTAAAGTTCCTGGCTGCTATATTTATCTTATGATGCAATTTCCAATTGTATTTTATGCTTTAATCCGTGTGTTTGTGGTAAAGGTTAGCATACTTCCGAAGAAATAGCCGGCTAATACGCCGCTTTATGCATGGGAAGCCTTCATGGAGGGGGATCCTAAATCATTTCACTTTAATGTGAAGATCCATATTGATTGCCTAATTAATTTTACTATATTAATTTTTAATGTAATGTTGATTTTAATGTATCGATTTAATGCGGTATCACCATAATTACCTAATGAACCTAAAACATGGACTTTAAATAAATGATATTGGACCTCTCTTTATTACCCCACGATTACATAATACGGTCATGTCCCGCGAACGTGGGGATACACTTAGCAAAGACCCTTCGAGTAAATCATCATAAAATAAATCATGGTCCCTCGGATGTTGCCTTCGAAAATACGATTTTGTCCCTCGATGACCCTTCGGTGTAGCCTACGGTTAAATGATGATCGTCCCTTCGAATGCTAAGGTATCCTTACAACTGTTGCCTTCAATGACCTATCGATGACCCTACGATGACCCTTTAACATCCAAAGGGTAAAATTACTTACTTCTCAATAGTAAGGATATTTTTACCCTCATAAGGATAGGAAACGTTCATAACGACCTCAGGAAGGTATAACTCTCAATTACTGGATCATAACCTAAAACATTTTTCACCCCTCACACTTTACACTTTACAAGTCCTAGAAAATCACCACTTGGTATACATTCATACTAGAATCATTACCGAGTTATATTTTTCTAAACCATTTTCAAAATTAAATGAGATAAATACTTTGTATACATTCATACGAGAATCATTACAAAGTTAAACTCTCTTTCAAACATTTTTTAAGCAATTCACCGACACTTTTCAGACAAAAATATAAGTGATCCAGTAATTAAGAGCCCATGGATAACCATGGATACAAAGGGTGCTAACACCTTCCCTTTGTATAATGTACCTCCCGAACCCAAAATCTATTAAGGTCTTTCCTGTTCTTTTCCACCTTTCCTTATTGGATAAAAGAAAAGTCGGTGGCGACTCTTGCTATCCGCGACATTGCGATAAAAAGCAAAACACCCCAAGTCAGTTCACCGTATGACAGAACTGGCGACTCTGCTGGGGACGATATAAAAAGAGAGGTTACCTTAAGAACAAGATCACTTATTCAAATTGTTTGATTTACTTTTAAGGGATTGCTTGGGTATTCTTGAGTGAAAGATCCTACACCCGGATCTAGTGTACCTTAGGTAAGTAGCAATAGATCATCGCGACTATCCGGTGTATACTGGAATGGTCAAAATGATGGCTACGGTTAATGTGACGCTTTGGATGTCCTGATGTTCCTCATGTTAGTTGAGGAAAAATTTGGCATTCGCGTGGTGTCATCAAAGCATTAACCAGACCTTTAGAACCCTAATTGACTCATCCTGGCCATTAGAAAGTAGTGAGATAACTGACTTCGGTTCCGACTGGGGTTGGTTGAGACTCGATACTACACTCTTTGAGATTGGACTTTAGGGAAGCTTCGGTCAACCACTTGGTGTTGCACTGAAGTGGACTTAAAGGAAAGTCAATGATTTGAGATCCTTCTAGAACCCAGTTACTATACTAGGACAGGTTGAACCAACTAAGCTTCAGTGGGGAGGGTACTTACCTATGGAACTCATGCAAGCCTTAAAACCTAGGAATGATGGTTGTGTGACTTGCTTGTGCTTGTTATTTATTTAACCTCATAACATCATAACATCTTAACATCATAACATCATGACATCATAACATTGTACTAACCATTTCAAGGATTTAGGGATTTAACTTTGCTCTGTTTTGTATAAAAAAAAAACAAAAAAAAAAAAAAAAAGTTTCCTTTTTTGTTAGTTTACGTAAAGTTAAATTCCAAAAGTCCTTGAAAACATTTCATACATTGCATAGCATAACATTGCATAACAGGTGTTCTAAAGGGATCAATGTTCTCACGGTTTTCATGCAAACAGAAAATGGACCTTGAACAAACTGTCAAAGATCTCCAGACTCAGAACGCTCAATTCAAGGAGATGATGCTAAGCTTATCCAAGGGGCAGGAGGAACTCAAGGCTCTTTTGCTCGAAAAGAAGAAAGACAAGAAAGCTGTGAGTTTCATTAACCCGGGAAGAAGGCGTAAAGGACAGGCCGCAGGAGTCAAGTTTGGAATCCCGAATTGTCCAGAAGAGGGGGCGGAGAATGATTCAGAGGAAGAGAATGCTGATTTCTCCAACCCTGAGGATGACGATGAAGATTATGAAAATGAACAGTACTCTCCAAGAGATGATAAGTACAAGTTGCTGGAAGAACGTATGCTAGCTATGGAGGGTCAGAAGGCGCCCGGTCTGGATTTCGAAAGTTTGGGTCTTGTCTCCGATGTGACCATTCCTCGCAAATTCAAAATCCCCACTTTCACTAAGTACGATGGTGCGTCTTGTCCTCAGATGCATCTGAGAGCTTATGTGAGAAAGATTCAGCCGCATACCACTGATAGGAAGCTATGGATTCATTTCTTCCAAGAGAGTCTGTCTGGCACACAGTTGGAATGGTATTATCAGCTCGAGAGCTCTGACATCCGCACCTGGACTGATCTAGCGACAGCTTTCTACAAGCACTACCAGTATAACTCTGAACTAGCGCCTACCCGGCTACAGGTGCAGAATATGACTATGGGATCTAAAGAAAGTTTCAAAGAATATACTCAAAAATGGAGAGACTTGGCTGGCAGAGTCAAACCCCCTATGACTGATCGAGAATTAGTGGACGTGTTCATGAGCACACTGACTGGCCCATTCTACAGCCATCTATTGAGAAGTTCCTCATTGGGTTTCACTGAACTTATATTAACAGGTGAACATGTTGAAAGCGGCATTCGAAGTGGAAAAATACAGGCGGCTACCTCTGATCCTCCGGAGACTCCTGATGTCATCACTGCTCCTCTGCCAAATCATGACGAGACTGTCAATGCTGTGGAAGATACTGATAACGATTATGACTCGGATAGCTGGATTTTCCCAACAATTGGCGACGGACTCAATAATTGGAAGGCTGAAGACACTATCCCGATTTCCTTTAGTCAGGAGTAATTGTTATTGCTATTTTAGTGTTTTAAAGCATTGTGTCTATACCCGGGGCACAGTAAGCTAATTTTTCAAAAGGTTTTGTCATTTTCATAAGCATATTCATATTCAATAAATCAATGGACCTTTTTGCATTCAAATATTGCGCTCTTTATCTTTCCTGTAATCTTTCAAACAAGCTATGTTTTCTTGCACACACTCACGTAACAATTTGCCGATCCATATCCACTCTGGATCCTGTTGGTAATGACTCTACTACTGTTCATTATGACTTTGAAAATCCGATCTACCAAGCCGAGGATGGAAGTGAGGAAGATTGTGAAGTCCCTGGAGAACTTGCCAGACCGGTACTACAAGAAGAAAAGACCATACAGCCGCATGAGGAATCAATTGAAATTGTAAATCTGGGTACTGAAATAGACAAGAAAGAAGTTAGAGGTTTCTTGGGACACTTGAATTACATTGCCCGATTCATTCCACACTTGACTGCTACCTGCAAGCCCATCTTCAAATTACTAAAAAGGAAAAATCAAGAGATGGCATGGAATGATGAATAACAAAATAAGGAAATATCTCCAAGAACCTCCAATTCTGATGCTACCAGTTGAAGGAAGACCTCTAACTATGTATTTGACCGTGTTAGAAAACTCAATAGGGTGTGCTGGGGCAACATGACGAGTCTGGTCAAAAAGAGCATGTCATACACTGCCTTAGCAAAAGGTACCGACTGTGAAACAAGATATTCACAGCTCGAGAAAGCTTGCTGCGCTTTGGCTTGGGCTGCTCGCCGACTAAGACAGTATATGTTGAATCATACCACTTTATTGATTTCTAAGATGGATCTTATCAAATATACATTCGAGAAACCTGCTGTCTCCTGAAAGAGTTATCACTGATAATGATACTAAACTGAACTCTGCATGCAGTTCAAAATAAAACACCATAACTCTTCTCCGTACCGGCCAAAGACGAACGGCGCCGTGGAGGTTGCTGACAATATCAAGAATATAATAGTAACATACAAAGACTGGTATGAGATGTTACCTTTTGCTCTTCATGGTTACCGCACTTCGACAGGGGCAACCCTTTTCTCTTTAGTCTATGGAATGGAAGTCGTTTTACCAGTGGAAGTTCAGATCCCCTCTCTAAGAATTGTGAAAAATGCAGGCTTAGATGAGGATGAGTGGATTCAAACTCGACTCGATCAGATAAATCTGATTGATGAAAAGAGACTTGCGGCTGTTTGTCATGGGCAGATATATCAGAAGCGCATGACCCAGGCATTCAACAAAAAGGTCCAGAGACGAGTGTACCAAATCGACAACTTGGTTATCAAGCGTATCATTCTACCACAAGGTGATCCCAGGGGCAAATGGACTCCCACATACGAAGGGCCACTTGTAGTTAAGAAGGTATTCTCTGGTGGAGCCATGATACTTGCTACAATGGATGGCGAAGATTTCCCACATCCCGTGAACGCAGACATAGTTAAAAAATACTACGCATAAAAGAGACCCGCTAGGTCGACGTACCTAGGCAAAAGTAAGGGCATCCCGGCGAACCAAAAGGGTTCGGGCAAAAATTAGGGATAAACATATAAAGACGTATACCCGGCAAGTCGAAAACCTGAAAAGGCGGCTTG
The DNA here is from genome assembly GCF_024323335.1 of Lathyrus oleraceus. Lineage (NCBI taxonomy): Eukaryota > Viridiplantae > Streptophyta > Magnoliopsida > Fabales > Fabaceae > Lathyrus > Lathyrus oleraceus. The sequence continues at coordinate 284,297,474 of NC_066585.1, forward strand.
AGCAAAAAAGGGTATCCTGGTGGACTGAAAACCTGAAAAGGCGGTCCAGGCAAAAATTAGGGATTAAAGCGTACGACTATGTCCCGTTCTCAGACAGCTTCATCCAAGTTCAAAGGACTGAACAAGCCAATCACTTCTATCCGACAGCAGGAGATGAGATGCTTGAAGACATAATGACAGTAGTGGAGTTAAAATCAACAGGATTTTTCCTCATAGCTTCTCTTTGTTTGCCTGACAATTTCCTCTTACTAGGATTTATGTCTCCTTGTACTCAAATTGCCTATTTATAGGCCCTCTTGCAAAATCAATACAATTTTATTTCCAAAAAGATGCTTTTGTTTTACTTTCTCTGTTTTGTTTGCGTAAACGTCCGTTGATTTAACTTGAATTGATATATGCATTTGAATATGATCAATGTTTATCAAAATACATGCATAAAATAACAATGGCAATTACTAAAGGACTTCAGGATCGAGGAGAAGGTCTAACCAGGCTTTCCAATGAATCTGTTGCCAATTCTATTCCCCGGCTAAGCCAGTTATTCCCCAGAAGAAATGGGCATCACTAGACTGGTCACCTCTTCCACCCCCAGCCAGGCTTCTGTTGAACATTTCTACCATCAGACAGAAATCAAGCATCCCCGGCTAAGAAAGGGTCATCATTACAAGTATCTCCAATCAGTAGATGGGGATTTATTTTCCCCAGTAGAGTCTCCAAGCAGAACTTCTCATACGCATAACTCATTCCTTACATCATTTCACATCATACGCGTGCATACAACATTCGCATTTATTTTCGAAAGCATAAAACATCTCATGCATCATGACATGGCATAAAGCTAACCTTTCTTTGCAGGTTAATTATCCTCCTGATATAGTCAAAGTAAAAGGCTCATCCAGGCAGGCGCCTTTATCAATCACAGATAAGATTCAGATACATATTCCAGATGCAATTCACGGGAACATTCAGTCAGACAGACACCTCTATCAATTATGTACAAGATCCAGATATGTATCTCAGATACGATTCCCGGGACATTCATTCTGACTACAGTTCAGTATCTTCCTAACTATGGCATCTTTAAGCCCATCCCAGACATTTATTGCAAGTACAACGTGTACAGATATTATCAGATACAGCCTAACATACGGTTCATTCTGATTCAGCCCAACATATGATTCCTTCAACTATTTCAAGACGGTCTAATGTACGACCCAATTAGACTTTCGTCTCCTCAAATGCTACCTAGTGTACGGTACATTTCTGAAGTGTAGTCTAGTGTACGACTACCCCCTTTTTCATCAGATTGAGCCTAATGGACGGCTCATTCTGCTCAGATACGGTCTAATGTACGACCCAATCTGATCTTCGTCTCCTCAGATGCTACCTAGTGTACGGTACATTTCTGAAGTGTAGTCTAGTGTACGACTACCCCCTTTTATCATCAGATTCAGCCTAATGGACGGCTCATTCTGCTCAGATACGGTCTAATGTACGACCCAATCTGATCTTCGTCTCCTCAGATGCTACCTAGTGTACGGTATATTTCTGAAGTGTGGTCTAGTGTACGACTACCCCCTTTTTTATCATCAGATTCGGCCTAATGGACGGCTCATTCTGCTCTGATACGGTCTAATGTACGACCCAATTAAGACCTTTGTCTCCTCAGATGCTACCTAGTGTACGGTACATTTCTGAAGTGTAGTCTAGTGTACGACTACCCCCTTTTATCATCAGATTCAGCCTAATGGACGGCTCATCCTGCAACTCCAATACAGTCTATCATAAGACCCATTTGGATCTTCAACTCAGATACAATCTAGCGTACGATCCGTTCTGATTTTTCATCCTCAGCAAAGTCATCTGCCTAATGGACAGCCCACTCTGGTCTTCAGACACGGTCTAATGTATGATCCATTCTGATCCCTTATCCCCAGCAGTATAGCATACTCTGACTCCCCGACGAAGTCAACAGCATAATGGAGGGTTCACTATACGGTCTGATGTACGACCCGGTGTGACACCCATGTCTCTAGATATCGTCTAATGTACGACACAATCTGGAAATCTCCTCAGCAAGTTTCTTGGATGGTATCTTTAAGCCCATCTCCGTCAAGATAAATGAACAAGTGCAAATTTTTGGGGCATTCTAAGTGTTCAATAATCTTTCACCTCCAGACCACGAATGGCGCATGCCATTCTACTCTCTCGGTTCGAGAATATTGAACAGGGGCAGCTGTCATACCCCAAAATTTGCCCGTTGGCATTACCAAACATTTTCCAAGACCCTCTGACTTGTTCTGCAAGGCACCGGTATCAAATGGACAAAAGCCCACTCACATAAGGCCCAATCCACAGGCGGCCCAAAACATCTGGCTCGCTAGGCGAGTAGCTCCTTCGCCTAGCGACCATTTCATCATGTCCCTCGCCCAGCGAAGCATTGGATCTAGGAAAAAGCCCAGACCTAGTTTGCTCGCTAGGCGAGCAATTCCTTCGCCTAGCGAAGCTTGCGAAGTTTGAGATTTTTGGACCTCATTTTAAGCCCATTAGGTCACCACTACCTCTACTATAAATACCTACTTCTCTGCCACGAAAAAGACACACAGACGGACGAAGACGGACGGAAACACGCATCCAGAGGAAGAAACACAGAAACCTTGCTGATCCAAAGAATTCAGGAGGCGGAAACCCTGAAGGCCGCTTACTCGCTCCGAAGCTACCGCCGTCCAACTCAATCCGGCTCGCCAATTCAAGGTTACAACTCGATTTGCGAACAGGTTAACCTCACTATTATTCGCTTTAGCTTCTCAATTGGCATATGATTATCATTTGGTGTCTTTATTTTGCATGTGGTATCACTTTAGTATCTTAATTTGCATGTGATATCGTTGTGTATTTTCACCTGGCATATGGTACCACTTCATGTTCCTAATTTGTGGATTATAATTGGATTCATAAACATTTTAGAGTCTTGCATGAGAATTTAAATGTGTTTGCCTATTGTGAAACTGAACCGTATAATCATATGTTGGATGCCATAAGCAATGCTGCAGGTTGAAGTTATAATGTTCTCAAATGTCAAACCCGTGGCCGCTCGCTAGCTCATCGCTAGGCGAGCCCGCAGCGAGCCTTCGCTGAGCCTTCGCTAGGCGAAGCAGAGGCGACCGGGCCAGGGGCTGCTTTGCTTTTTGCTGCCTATTTCATGTTTACCTAATGATGATTCTGCATTATTTGGCCTAAAGTTCCTGGCTGCTATATTTATCTTATGATGCAATTTCCAATTGTATTTTATGCTTTAATCCGTGTGTTTGTGGTAAAGGTTAGCATACTTCCGAAGAAATAGCCGGCTAATACGCCGCTTTATGCATGGGAAGCCTTCATGGAGGGGGATCCTAAATCATTTCACTTTAATGTGAAGATCCATATTGATTGCCTAATTAATTTTACTATATTAATTTTTAATGTAATGTTGATTTTAATGTATCGATTTAATGCGGTATCACCATAATTACCTAATGAACCTAAAACATGGACTTTAAATAAATGATATTGGACCTCTCTTTATTACCCCACGATTACATAATACGGTCATGTCCCGCGAACGTGGGGATACACTTAGCAAAGACCCTTCGAGTAAATCATCATAAAATAAATCATGGTCCCTCGGATGTTGCCTTCGAAAATACGATTTTGTCCCTCGATGACCCTTCGGTGTAGCCTACGGTTAAATGATGATCGTCCCTTCGAATGCTAAGGTATCCTTACAACTGTTGCCTTCAATGACCTATCGATGACCCTACGATGACCCTTTAACATCCAAAGGGTAAAATTACTTACTTCTCAATAGTAAGGATATTTTTACCCTCATAAGGATAGGAAACGTTCATAACGACCTCAGGAAGGTATAACTCTCAATTACTGGATCATAACCTAAAACATTTTTCACCCCTCACACTTTACACTTTACAAGTCCTAGAAAATCACCACTTGGTATACATTCATACTAGAATCATTACCGAGTTATATTTTTCTAAACCATTTTCAAAATTAAATGAGATAAATACTTTGTATACATTCATACGAGAATCATTACAAAGTTAAACTCTCTTTCAAACATTTTTTAAGCAATTCACCGACACTTTTCAGACAAAAATATAAGTGATCCAGTAATTAAGAGCCCATGGATAACCATGGATACAAAGGGTGCTAACACCTTCCCTTTGTATAATGTACCTCCCGAACCCAAAATCTATTAAGGTCTTTCCTGTTCTTTTCCACCTTTCCTTATTGGATAAAAGAAAAGTCGGTGGCGACTCTTGCTATCCGCGACATTGCGATAAAAAGCAAAACACCCCAAGTCAGTTCACCGTATGACACATCGCATGTTGTTTCATTAGATGATGTGCAAGTACAGGATAATTTGACGGTTGATACATCACATGTACGGATTGAAGATCGAGAAGTGAAGAAGCTTCGTGGTAAGGAGATTGCTTTGGTAAAAGTGATATGGGGCGGAGTCGCCAATGGAAATATTACGTGGGAACTCGAGGATAAGATGAGGGAATCCTATCCGGAGTTGTTCGTTTGAGGTAAATTTTCGAGGACGAAAATCTTTTAAGTGGGGGAGAGTTGTAACAACCCATTTTTTTAGTATTGAATTATTATACTATTATTATTATAATTTTAATTAATTATGTCGAGTGTTAATTAATTAATTGGTGTATTAATTCATTATCCAGTGGATATGAGAAATAATTAAATAATTGAATTAATTAATTAACTTGGTTGCATAGTGAGTGGTTAATTATTTAAATTTAAATAGCGGTATTTAAATATTAGGTATTATTGGGCCTAGTGATTAAATTAGATGATTTAAGCCCAACTAGAATACTATTATAAATAGTAAGAGTGAAGGAAGTGAGAATTAGAATTCACTTGAGCACTGAAGACAATAGAGAAAGAGGAGAGGAAAAGCGAGAGGAGTCAAGGTTCCATAAAATTGACAAGGTAAGGGGGGAAATCCTTATCATTGTGGGTTAGTATGATTGGGTCAATGGGTAGGAACATGTTTTAGGTTGAAATCCTTAATTGGCATGGTTTGGAATTATTAGGTCTTGATAAATACTCTTGAATTGTGATGATTAAATTATGCTAAAACTGTGAATGAATATATATTTGGATGAGTCATAATTTTCTGAACGTGTAGCTTTTTACGGAATCGAAATCGGAGGTTCGGAAGTCCTCCAACGATGAAAAATGCGGGGAAATCTGCATTCTGTTTCATGTTAGCGCAGGAACAACATTCTGTTTTGCATTAACCGGTTAACCCAGGGCGTTAACCGGTTAACACTGTTATAATAAATAAAAAATTACATTCTGTCTTGCGTTAACCGGTTAACCCAGGGCGTTAACCGGTTAACACTGTTAAAAATTGCCAAGAAGCGCATTCTGTTTTGCGTTAACCGATTAACCCAGGGCGTTAACCGGTTAACACTGTTTGAAAAGTGGAAAATTGATATTGAAATGTTGTGTGTGTTTTGGAATGAAACCTATGTGTACATATTTGATGATTGGCCTATATTGGTGAATAATATATTGTATGAATGTGTATGTATACCATTATTGAATTGTTAATGATTTATGGTTATGGATGTGTATATGTAATCGTAATTGATGTGTTGTTATGGATGTGTATATGTACCAATTGTGAGTCATGGTGATATGTGGGATGTTAAGACGGTAGATAGATGGTCTTAATTGCATATGTGTTGGTATGTGTGCATTCATTCATAGCATGGTTAACTTCATTGTGGAAGTGTTGAAACTGTGGGTTCACATGAGCAGACGTTGATTCTCAATTGGAATCAGGCGTAGTATTAAGCGGTGATCCTTCATTGGAAACAGACGTAGCAGACGTTAATCCTTAATTGGGATTAGGCGTAGTATTAAGCGGTGATCCTTCATTGGAAACAGACGTAGGGCTTTGGTCTTGTCCGGATCGGAAGCGTGGCTTGGATTCTAGATATTGAATCGGAAAGCGGTGAAACTTTGAGTTCACATTGAGGTACCACATGCATAGAGTCACATTGTCTTGCATTGAGTCGTCTATAGTTATGTGATCATTGAATGCGTGTATTGATGTGGATGCGATGTACGTTTGAAATATGTGAGATGTTTGTTGGTTAATATTATTGACGTGATTATACCAAGTGTGATGAATTTTTAAATTGTGTTTTAATTCATTGTGCCTTATTATGCTATTTCATGATGATTTGAATTCTCACCCTTTCTGTTTGAATGTTACCTTTACATGGGTATCGTGCAGATACTACAGAGTAGTATTGCTGGAGTAGGTGGACGGTAGCTCGCTCAAGAATAGCTGGAGAGTTTCCGTATTTAGTTTGAAATTAGGTAATGAGTCAATGCTCTGGTCATGTAACACTGGGTAGATTAGTAGTATTGAACTCATATCTTATTTTGATATGCTTTATTTCATTAAGTGTTTTATTTTATTGGAAGTGATTATTGAGAGATGATCATGGTATGAGACATGGATCATATTATGAAATACATGAGTATTCCTTATTTTCCGCTGCGAACGCATATTGCTTGAATATTCATGATGAGTGAAATGTGTTATTTTGAATGACCAGGTGTATTGTTGGGTTTTGAAAGTTTTAAGTTTCGAAAACGTCGATGTGACACCCTTTTCTTTATATGCGTGCTTATTTACTCTTATTATATGCTAAATAACTTGGGGTAGAAAAAGGGGTGTTACAGGGAGTGAGTAGGAACTCTGGTCTTAGTTTAGATTGAAATTGCATTGGGTAGGTATTAAGTGAGAGGATTAAACAATTGGTTTAAGGCCTGAATTAATACTGCTAATAGTGGATTTCCTCCCTGGCTTGGTAGCCCCCAGACGTAGGTGTGTTTGTCACCGAACTGGGTAAACAATTCTCTGTGTTATTTACTGCATTTTACATTTACCTGTTGTATACATTCATCTCTGCGTAGAATCGGATGTCATAACATCTTGTGTGACATCGAAAGTCTGTTAACTAGAATTTCACATACCCAAAGAATAAATTCATAGGCTCTATTAACGAATTTGACTCGCTTCAGATCCAGAATTCTGACATAAGCCAGGTAATCCCAAGTTCTTAAATAAGACAACGTTGGTTGTCTTTTATTTAATATCTCATAAGAAAAGATCTTACTTTTTGACTTGGGAACTCTATTCAGGACATATCAAACAATAAATAAAATTTCCCCCACCAGTGAGATGCAACACCAGAATTCAACGTAATAGCTACAACTAGTTCAGTAAGAGTTTTATTCTTTCTATCTGTTTTACCATTCATTTCAGGAGAATATGGTGCAATCATTTCATGTACAATTCAATGTTATTTATAAAATTTATTAAATAAACTAAAATAATATTCAATTTTCTTATCACTACGAATTCTCTTAATCCTGTTACTAAATAGAATTTCAATTTCATACGCAAAAGTCTTAAACATAGCAGTTTCACAAAAATATTATTTTTAGTGATTGTGTACAAATCTACCCCAGTAGACTGACTAAACCATGTCTCGTTCAGAAGAAAATCAGAAACAAGATTCTTTATAATCTCTAAACTATACATGACATCCTTCAAGATTACAGTTTCTTCAGAGGTGGACTCTGTTCCACTTCTCCAATACCGACAACATTAGTGGTGTGGCCAACTCCCAATAACACTTTCTTATTCGTGTATGTTTTAAACATTGCACGGTCATAACAAACATGACGATAGGAGTCAATGTCTAACCACCAACCATCAGACTCATCAATCACGTTGATTTCAGTGATCAAAGCAATAAATTGCTCATCAGTCAGGTTAGCATGTGCATTAGGAGCAACACGAGGTTCAAGCTTGATCTTACATTTTTAATCATATGACCTAGTTTTTCACAATTGAATTAAGAGAAAACATCAGTGTCATTTTGTTATGATGTTGGTTGTTGCCTATCAATTAGAGTAATTGGGGCCCTTGAAGGATTCCCATTCTTAATTCGGTTCCCAACATTGTGGTTCTGGGTCTTTAATATTTTCCAAATGACTTCAGAAGTACACCGAATTTCTTTTTGTTGTTTGAAACAACCAAGACTTTTTCTCTTTGATCATGTTTCTAAGATTCTTCTTCAGGAAAATAATCAAACTCTAAATAAAAAATTCTTTTAATTTGCAGCTAAGCATAATTTTACAAACTTCCAAACTACGGGGCAGCTTGTCAATAATAAAGGAAATTTAAAATGGTTCATGTAAACACATACCTTTTGTGATGATATCATAAGAAATATTTTGAAGTTCGTGACATTGAGTCTCCATGAATCTTTCATCTATATCATTTGATACTTGTGATAGCGACTACCTGTATACTCCTTTGCTCTAGCTTCTTCGTGTCACACTTTTTTTAGAGCATCCCAAACCTATTTTATAGTATCGAAACTACTGTAATAATCACATATCATCTATGAGTCCATTCAGAATATAATTTTGTAATCATTCTCTTTTCATAAGGTGATTTATTTTCTGAGCTGCAAATGCTCGTTTTAATATGTGCAACATATTCAACTTCAATACTAATAAGTGTTCCATCTTGTCGCATCACGCGAAAAACCGGCGGGAAAAGAAAGAAACAACAGAGCCGCCACCGTGCGTTATTTATCCCACAAGAGGGAAAGGAAACGCTCAGAGTAAACCTGGGAAAGAACATGGTCTCGCGACCAAAGAGAATGGGTTCGGGAGTCGGTTATGCGAAGGGAAGGTATTAGCACCCCTACGCATCCGTAGTACTCTACGGGATCCACGCACACTAGAAAGGAAAATTGGTTGCTAAACACTGCTCAAATATTCACACACACCGGCTGAAAGAGACAAAAGAGACTGACTGAAACTGAACTCGGCAGGATGTCGCATTCTGGGCCTACTTAGTCTATCAAGCATAGACATCAGAGTCGAAGTAGTTCGGACTGGGGAAACGACACATGCTCACTAGGATGTCGCATCCTATGCATACGTATCTTCTCGGACGAGAGAAGAATCAGAGCATTCGTAGCTCGGCTGACACGCACACAAACAGACAAAACATAGGCAAACATGGAGCCCGACTGCCAATCACTGGACTTATGTCAGCATCCGAACCTAAACACACACAAAGAGGCAAACATGGAGCCCAAATGCCAATCACTGGACTTATATTGACATCCGAACCTAAACACACACACACTGGAACCCAAATGCCACTCGATGGACTTACATCGGCTTCCAAGCACACAACAACACAACAGGTTGATAGGGAGTCAGGGACTCAGCCTATAACTGTCAAACACACACAAATAGACAGACAGCAAATGCTAAGGAGTCACAGACTCGAGCCTAGCAAAGGTCAGACAACACACACAAAGGAAAGAAAAGGGCGCCCGGAGAGATCAGCTCAATCTCCTGCCTACATACTTCATCTGGTGTGAAGATCAGGGCGATGTAGTTCCCCTACGCAGGGACAAGGATCTAGCCTAACCAGATAACAGAGGAAGACACAACACTAGGGAGACTACGACTCGAGCCTAGATGTTATCATGCAAATTCATCCCTAAGTTAAGGTTTCTAGCTAAATGGCACAAGGGCCAACCTATCCTAAGCATGGCTCACACAGGAAGCAAGCCACACACACTTAACTTGCACAGGAAGCAAGCCAAGCAAAACCTAACTTGCACAGGAAGCAAGTCTAAACTAATCCTAACTTGCACAGGAAGCAAGTCAAACGATCCTATCTTGCACAGGAAGCAAGTCAAACAATCCTATCTTGCACAGGAAGCAAGTCAAACAATCCTACAAGCACAGATAGCACACGCTATACACAAACAAGTGGCTCAAACAAGGGTTAGGTTTTAGTCAAGGGGTCATATCAACCTCGACAAACAAACCTCTGGAACTGGGTGAATGTTGCTCTTAACCTTGCCATTGAGGGGCTAAGGTGAAGCAGATGAAAGGATGAAGTGAAGATGAGACTTCACAGCTCTTATCCCTGGCCTGGGAGAGCTCAAAACAAGAATGTGTGGGTTCAGAAAGTGGGAACCCTTCTACACGTTTAAAACTGACTCAACTGTACAGTTGTACAAGATCTTGGGTTCGTATCTGCAATGCATCAACACAGTGGTGTGAGCAAAGCAGATGACACACTGAATAGTGGGGGATAGATTGCATATCCCTACCTTCCACCAATTGCCTCTTCACTTAGGAGGACTTTGACTCTATGCAAGGACAAAGTTAAACATCCACAAACATTGCCTCTTAAGGAGGGCTTCAGACAGTTGCCTGGCCAAGTAACAGGCCAGGTCTTCCAGACTACATGGAGACTAGAAGCATACCTCAATGCAAATTGCTTATACAAGCAAAGCAAAGCAAAAAGTTCACAAGGAACTAAGCAACTAAAGCACCTGAAACAGTCAAGCAGATGTTAGTATGCAACTTCAAACAAAACAGACAGAAACAGACACCAACAGTCAATTAGAGGGCACAAGGATGTGCAAGGCACAAGGCTTAGGGCATGTGAGCCAAGCCACCTACAAAACAAATAGGTTAGACAATGATACTTGAGTAAGCTCAATCAAAAGAATTGGTCTTAATGGCCATTTGATGGTCAACCTGAAAGCACAAACTCAAAGGTGAGTAGCAGGACCACTAGGGCAAGCCTAGGGTCAAAAGTGAATGAGAAAGTCAAAACAGCAAAGGATATCCAATCAAAGTCAAGTTTAAACATTCAAGAAACACAACCAATTGGGTTCACATCCATATCAATCACTATCATCATTTCATGAGCCATTTAGGTCAAAGCATGACAAACAGAAGCTCACAGAAGTCAACAGAAAGACTTGCATCAAAAGCAATCTAAACATTTTCCAAAAATCACCAAATAAATCATGATCAAACCTAACACATAGCATGGTAAGCATGTCAAATTTCATCCCATTTGGACAAGTGGAAAGCAGTCAATGAAAATCAGAAAGTCAAAGCAATTTTGAACATGCTTAAGGAAGTCAACCAAACATGCATCAACTTGGAAAAATCATAAGTCAAGAATGGTGTATGATAAATGAATGGGATCAAAACCATGGCAAAGATGAGGATGTCTAGTTATCTCATGCAAAATTTCATGTCCATCTAGTAAATTATGAGAATTTCACAAATGAAATGGGAACATGTGTCACACAAGGTCAACATTTGCCTAGGCAGGGAAGAAAAATCTCAAACAAATGGAAAATGCCACAAATAATTCCAAGAAAATTCACATGTAAACTAGACATACAAGAGTAGGCCCATGCAAAAAATCAAGTCATTTGGAGGTCAAGAAGCATGGCAGTGAAAATCATGAAGTTGGTCATCAATGGTGTGCCACAAATTGTCACACCCTAATTAAAAAAATCATATCTCACAAACCACAAATGATAAATTCACAAACTTTATACCAAAATCACCATGAGTGTGTCTAGTTTAAGCACAAAAAATTTGGGAACCATTGGATACATTCTCATCATTTCACAATTGATTTGGCAAAGTGTACAAAATTTGGTCACATGTCACAAACCCTAAGGCCAATTAAAAACCACTCATCCAAAAATTCTGGAAAAATAATGATAAAAAAGTAGAGATCATGATGAACACAACACAAAAAATCCCATTCAATTTGGATCAAAAATGAGCAAGTTATGATTTTTGGAAGTTTGAGTGATTAGATGAAATAATTGAAAAAAATAACATAATCCAATGGTTTAATTAGGGCACGGGTGGCAATCTTGTAATTCCCTGGTTCACTAACTTAAACGTTGCGTTTTGGCCAGTAAAATGAAATGATTTGATTGGCTCTGGGGCGCGGGTACAGTAACACGTGAGACAAAGGAAAATCCTGGAAAATGCATTGGAAGGCTAGGGTTTCTGCTACAGGAAACAACACTCATCCCTCTCAAATTCGACCCAACCAATTCTTCTCCAAACAAAGCAATGGCATATACCAAAATGATCATCAAACAACAAGCAGTATGAATCCCACCATGGTTTTCATTAAATCGAGCTAGGCAATAAGAAATGATCAAGGACATATTCAAACATGAAGTTTAAGAATCAAAATTCTCACTCAATACAAGACCATTTCACACGATTCAAATATCAACAGAATCAGCATACAGGGAACTACAATAAGCATAGCATGGATTTTAGAATGGTGAAAGTCGAATTTTACCAATTTTGAAGCAGAATGAGAAACAGTGTGGTTTTGGTCTTCTTAGCCTGAAACTGATGCTTTAGCCCAATGATGAATGATGAAGGTTGTTTTGCTTGAGATGGCTTGTTTTGGCATCAATCTTGGACTGTCATGGATGAGTTTTTTGTGTTTTTGATGAATGATGAAGTTGGCCTTGAGTGAGTTTTTGTGTTTTTCTCTTGACCAAGTGGCTGCTAGCAGTGTTTGGTAATGGTGAATGGATGGTCAAAGCAGTGCAAGGCTTAAGTCTTATGAAGTTTGGACAGGTTTGGAGAAATGCCAAAAGCTCAATGAAAGCAGTTTTGGGATTGGCTTTTCTTGATGGGCAAAAGCAAAGTCTTTTGGGAATGTGAAGTTGGTTGGGACTGTTTCATGTGACAGTACAAGGCCTGGCCATTGTGATGCTTGAGAGAATGTCCATTCCTTGTTATGTTGGTTTTGTGTTTGTTATGTTGGAAAATGCTGGAACAAAGTGCCTCAAACCAAACCAACTTTTGTTCTCCTCCTGTTGGGTGTTGCTAGCAGGGTTTTGAAAATGCAAGTGGGAGGGTTTGAATGAGTGAGTGAGATTGGTTTTGAGTTTGACAGGTTTTTTTTGAAATGCAAAATAGCCAGGTCATGCTTTAGGATGAGGGAAACATGCTTCTATTGTTGGATGGATGCTTTTGGTTTTGAGTTTTGCAGAGAAAAAAAGAAATGCCAAGAGCCAAGTGAATTTTGAGAGGGGGAGTGGTATGCTGCTGCTGTTTTATGACAGGAAATGGTGAGGAAAAATGGTATTTGGCCAAGCTAGTTTAGTTCATTTTGTGTGTTTTTGTTTGACAGCCAATGATAAAATCCAAGCAAGCAAGGATGAGGTTGGAAAAATGAGTGAGAAGTGTTTGGTTTGTTACTGGTTTTGGACAGAAGAAAAATGAGATGCAAATAGTTAGGTCAGTTGAGAGAGTGTATGCTGTTGGCAGTTTTTTCTCATGACAGGAACATGGTGTTTTTTTTCATTTGCTGCTCTATGTTTCTCTGTGGTTTGGCCAGGTTTTGGTGCTTTTTGTTTTTGACAGGAGAAAATGAAATGCCAGTAGCAAAGTGTGATTTTTAGAGAGTGAGAGAACCAATGCCTCCTACTGTATCATGTGTTTGATGCTGCTGCTGGTTTTGTTTAATGGGAGTTTTGACAGGTTTTTTTAAGAGAAAATGCCAAGGGTTTGTGGTCTTGTGGTTTGTGGTATGGCTTGGCAGGATGGATGCTTGCCTATGCTGTATTTTGTTGCTTCCATCTCCTTTGTAGTCTGGCCAGGTTTTTTTGACAGAAAAAATGTGCCAAAGGGTAAGAGCATCGTTGGCCAAAGAGTGAAGGTGATTGTGGTAAGGCCAAAATGCAGTTCAAAATGGCAGCAGGAACATGTACAAGGTATGGTTGGTTTGTCCTTTTTCTGCTTTCCCTTGACAGTCCTTTTCCCTTGAAGAATGGCCAAAAGGTGAAACTCTATTGATGAGTGAAAGGAATGGTTAGCCTACTGTGCTGCTACTGTCCTCCATCTGCAGAAAATATGATGAGGAGGTATGTTGTTATGGTCATGGTACAAGTATGGTTGTGGAAGCATGGTGAACACATGTACTTTTGCCCAATTTTTAGCAACTAAGCATGGCCTTCTATTGTTGTTGGTTTAGGCTGCAAGATGAGGCTCTAATGACAGAAAAAAAATGCTGCATAATTGCTGTCCTTTTGAGGTGCAAGGCAAGGCATGGTGGAAGCATGGACAAGTATGGTGAAATTGTACCTTTCTTACAATTCAAGCAACCAAACAATGGCCTCATGTACTGCATATTTTGACTTTGCAAACACCTTCTAAATGACATTTCTGAGCTTTCCCAATTGGCCAAATGTTGAAAAAATGTTTATATCAAAAAGTCAACTCTTGGTCAAACTTGCATTTAAATGAGAAAAGTCAAAATATGCCATTTTGATTGGTGAAGTTTTGGCTCATGAAATTTATATTTTTGGAAAGAGGGGATCAAATGTGACTTGTAGGAAAAAACCCCACCAAAATTGGCCAAACGGTTTGAGAGATATGGCCCTTTGAAGTTCAAGATTTTCTGAAATCGATTCGATCATAACTTGCCAACCACACATGGGAATTGAGAGTTCTAGGACTTTTTGGAAATGGGAGAACAAGATCCTCAACTTTCATGTTGGGCAAAAATTCATTTGAGGCTTGTATCAAAATGTAAGTTTGAGGATCAAGACCTTCCATTTATGGCAAGTTTCAGTTACAGGCCCAGTTTCCATTTTGGGAATTCATGATCTGGCTTCAAATTCCTCCATGATGGTGTTTGGCATGATATATGATGACTAATTGGACATGAATGAACTCTCACAAACCAATTCCAATCATCCAATCACTGATTAAATGGACAGTTGACCAACAGTTGACTTTTAGGGTTTCTGACTGATTATGCATTGACTGATGACTTCCAAACCCTAATTCCTTGAGAACTTGACTTCAAATGATGTCCCAAGTTGTATGAACTCTTGATTATTGATCATGGTGCCCAAATTCCACAAGAATGACCACCATCCACTGCTTTGACTGACAGTTGACTTTTTTAGGGTTTTGACTGTCTGTATATGAACTGATGACCTCTGAGCCTTCAACCCTTGACATGAACACTTCAAATAGACCTCCAAGCCATGTGAACTTGTTGGACAAACCCCAAGGCCTTGATTCAATGAGAAATTCCTTTGCTTGCTTGGTTGACTGATCAGGAGATTAGTTTGATCTAATTCTTGATTGCTTGCTCTTGAGGCAACTGAGGGACAATGCAAATGCTATGCAATGGATCATGATATGCTATGACCTAGTATGAAAATGTATGTGCAATGATAGGTGCAAATTTGAGGTGCTACAGCTGCCCCTATTCAATCAGCTGGGACCCGAATGGATGAGAGCAACGGCTGTCAGACTTTCAGGGTAAACAGGGATTGAATACCAAAGAACCGTAGAATTTGCACAGACTGGATATGATACAAAGAAGACCACGTCATTTACCGATGACGACTGCAATTGACAGCTTCAAGAAAGCGAAACCATTTACCGATGGTTAGAGAACTGGAACTTTGATATTTACCGATATCAACTTCAGCGAGACCATTTACCGATGGTGGCTGGGGAAAATAAAACTTCTGAAAAACAAAACCATTTACCGATGGTTAGAACTGGAACCTTGATATTTACCGATATCAACTTCAGCAAGACCATTTACCGATGGCGGCTTAGCAAGACCATTTACCGATGGCTACTGCAACTGGGAATTCGATATTTACCGATATCGAAGAAAACTGGGCCATTTACTGATGGCATCTCCACGTGGGGAGGAACAAAATCTTTGTGGTGTAACCAGACAAGACGTTTACCGACGACTTCTGGGGATCTTGATTTTATCAAACAAGGAAACAAAGCGATGACCAGACATTTACCGATGACTGGGATGAGACTCGATGTTTACCGACATCCAAAGATGATGTTTACCGACATCCAAAGAAATGACCAGACATTTACCGATGACTGGGAATGAGAAATTTATTGGGGAGATACAAATATTTGCAACTGGAAACCAGATAGGACATTTACAGATGACTCTACTGGGAATTTCTAGCTGGGGATTTATCAGACATTTACCGATGACTAAGGAAAAGACTCGATGTTTACCGACATCGAAAGATGATGTTTACCGACATCAAAATGACCAGACATTTACCGATGACTGGGGTGAGACTCGATGTTTACAGACACCGAAACAATGGCGTTTACCGACACCAAAAACAATGACCAGACATTTACTGATGACTGGGAATGAGAAATTCGATGTTTACAGACACCGAAACAATGGTGTTTACCGACACCAAACAAAGATGACCAGACATTTACTGATGACTGGAGAGAAAATACTCGATGTTTACAGACACCGAAACAATGGCGTTTACTGACACCAAAAATGATGACACACGCGGGTGCTGGCATGACACTTACCGGTATCATAAGAGTGACATCTTAGATATGTCAAGGCAAGGTTGACCACTTGCTGGGGGTCTCACTGGGGAGAAACAAACTTTCTGTCACCATCGGGTGAGGAAATAAACCTCTGTGGGGATAACCAATTCTGAATGCTGTCGAAGCAATTGTAGCAGACTTGCTGTGCTGATGTTGAATGAAATGATCCGCCTCTGCCGGGGATATGGTCTGGTGAGGTTAACACATGAATGCATATGTTTGAATTTTTCTATGGCGTAATGCTCCATATGGAATGGAAATGCTACGCAGTTTGTGGATGCAATGATTACTACATGCAAAATGTAAATGAACCCTGGCTGGGGAGCCGAAATGATCAGATACTCTGACTCTGTGGGGAGACTCCTCTTGGGGAAATATTATGCGGGGAACTCTGCTTGAGGAATGGTGAAACGACTTCACACTTATGTTGAAGAATAGCACTTGCTGCTGGGGAAGGGTAAACTCCGCTAGGGATATCCTTCAGTCCACAGGTAGGATAAATGTTGGAGATAAATTTCAATGAACCTGCCTCGCTCGGGGAGGAAATCGGCAAATACAGGCCGGCTGGGGATAGGCAATCCTTAGATCTGTTGGAGAATAGAAGGCACCATCCACAGACGTCTTTGCGGGGGAACATAACTCTGATAGCTTCCAAACTTGCTTGGGGAAAATATCTGTTGAGGAAACGTCCTCACAGATGCCAATCTGAAAAAACAGCACAAAAAAATGCCCCCAGGGGATACATGGACAAAATACGCTCAAGTGTCCTCAATATTCAAAATGATTTTCAAATGTTTTATCATTCTGCACATTGTTGTGTAGCCTTCATGTTTTTTATATGCAATGCTTATCAAAAATTCGGACATTTTGCAAACAAAACAGTAAAAATAAAAACAAGAGCTATTTATCTGAATAACGATTTTTTATTGATTGAAAATGTGCCTGAAGAGGCCAATACATTAGGAAGCAATTCCTAGAAAGAGGTAATTGCGTATAAAAAGGAAAAATCTATCCTAATGGCAATGTGAACACGGCATCCACTATTTCCTAATTCTGTTATAACTCATGGATCATCAGTTTTCCTCCCAACTCCTTGCTTTCTGAGAAGAATGACTGGACGGATCACATCTTTCGAGATGGCAGACGACAAAGCTTGATGAAGCACAGACAACTCAGACTGTAGCCTTTGCTTTAATCCCTAATTTTTGCCTGGATCGCCCTTTCGGGTTTTCAATCCACCGGGATACCCATTTTTGCCTAAGCCGCCCTTGCGGGTTTTCGACTTACCGGGTGTACAAATTCTTTTCATTTTATCCCTAATTTTTGCCCGAACCTTTTCTTTCTGTTTTTTGGTTCGACGGGATGCCCATTTTTTGCCTGGACTCTTTTTTTTTTTTTTTTGTCCAGCGGGTCAATTTATGCGAAGTATTTTTTGACTACATCTGAGTTGACAGGAGACGGAAAATCTTCACCATCCATAGTTGTAAGCATCAAGGCTCCACCGGAGAAGACCTTCTTCACAACATACGGACCTTCATAATTAGGAGTCCATTTGCCCCTGTTATCTGTACCGGGAGGGAGGATCCTCTTCAAAACTAGATCACCGATCTGATAGCTTCGAGGACGCACTTTCTGATCGAAGGCTCGTTTCATCCTTCGCTGATACAACTGTCCATGACATACAGCTGCTAGCCGTCTCTCCTCGATAAGGCTCAACTCGTTAAACCTTGTTCGAATCCACTCGGCTTCGTCCAGCTTGACATCCAATAAAACTCTCAGAGAAGGAATCTCCACTTCAACAGGTAGGACAGCTTCCATACCATACACAAGGGAGTAAGGGGTTGCCCCGGTCGACGTACGTACTGAGGTACGGTACCCATGCAAAGCGAAAGGCAGCATCTCATGCCAATCCTTGTACGTAACAACCATCTTCTGCACAATCTTCTTGATATTCTTGTTTGCCGCTTCCACAGCACCATTCATCTTCGGTCTGTAGGGAGAAGAATTGTGATGTTCAACCTTGAAATCTTTGCAAAGCTCTTTCATCATTTTGTTGTTGAGATTCGAACCATTGTCAGTGATGATTCTCTCAGGAACTCCATAACGACAGATGATTTCTTTCTTGATGAATCGGGTAACCACTTGTTTGGTAACGTTAGCATAGGAAGCTGCTTCTACCCACTTGGTGAAATAATCAATCTCAACCAAGATGAAGCGATGTCCATTCAAAGCAGTAGGCTCAATCTTCCCAATCATATCAATGCCCCACATGGCGAACGGCCAAGGCGAATTCATGATATTCAGAGGGCTTGGTGGTACGTGCACCTTATCAGCATAAATTTGACACTTATGGCACTTCCGAGCATACTTGAAACAATCGGATTCCATAGTCATCCAGTAATAACCCGCTCTCAACAATTTCTTAGCCATTGCATGTCCGCCGGCATGAGTACCGAAGGAACCTTCATGAACTTCCTGCATTAACATGTCTGCCTCGGGTCTGTCCACGCATCTGAGCAAGACCATGTCAAAGTTTCTCTTATACAACACATCATCCTGATTCAAATAGAAGCTTCCAGCTAGCCTCCTTAAGGTTTTCTTGTCATTCTTCGACGCACCTTCCGGGTACTCCTGAGTCTTGAGGAAATTCTTGATGTCATAGTACCATGGCTTCTCATCAGTCACAACAGTCTCGGCTGCAAACACATACGCAGGTCTCTCGAGTCGATTCACCGCAACATGTGGCACATGATTCCACCAATGAATTTTGATCATAGACGACAAAGTAGCCAAGGCATCAGCCATTTGATTCTCATCCCGGGGGACATGATACAACTTCACCTTCTTGAAGAACGTCAGTATCCTTCTGGTGTAATCTCTATACGGAATCAAATGCGGCTGGTTCGTATTCCAATCTCCATTGACTTGATTGACCACTAGAGCTGAATCTCCATAAATGTCAAGTGTTTTGATCCTCAGATCAATGGCTTCTTCTATCCCCATGATACAAGCCTCATACTCAGCTTCATTGTTGGTGACGTCAAACGTCAATCTGGCAGAAAAAGGTATATGAGCACCTTTAGGATTGATCAATACCGCCCCAACACCATTACCATTCATATTCACAGCCCCATCAAACATCAGTGTCCATTTGTCATCCGGGTCCGGTCCTTCCTCGACAAGAGGCTCTTCGCAATCTTTCATCTTCAGATACATGATGTCTTCATCAGGGAATTCAAACATCATGGGCTGATAATCTTCAATCGGTTGCTCGGCAAGATAGTCTGACAGAATACTACCTTTGATGGCCTTTTGTGACGTGTACTGAATGTCATATTCTGTTAAAATCATCTGCCAACGGGCAACACGTCCGGTGAGAGCTGGTTTCTCAAAGATGTACTTTACTGGATCCATCTTAGAAATCAATAAGGTAGTATGGTTCAACATATACTGCCTTAGTCGGCGAGCAGCCCAGGCCAAAGCACAGCAAGTTTTCTCGAGCAGTGAATATCTTGTTTCACAGTCGGTAAACTTTTTGCTAAGGTAGTATATGGCATGCTCTTTTCGACCAGACTCGTCATGCTGTCCCAATACACACCCCATCGAGTTCTCAGTCACTGACAGGTACATTATCAGAGGTCTCCCTGGAACTGGAGGTATAAGGATTGGAGGTTTCTGTAGGTACTCCTTGATTTTGTCAAAAGCTTTCTGACAATCATCATTCCACTTGATCGCTTGATTCTTTCTTAGCAATTTGAAAATTGGTTCACATGTAGCAGTTAGATGAGATATGAACCTTGCAATGTAGTTCAATCTCCCTAAAAACCCACGGACTTGTTTCTCCGTTTTCGGTTCAGGCATCTCTTGAATAGCTTTGACTTTTGCTGGATCTACCTCAATCCCTTTCTTACTGACAATGAAGCCTAAGAGCTTCCCTGATCTCACTCCAAACGTACACTTGTTCGGATTCAACCTCAGCTTGAACTTCCTCAACCGGTCAAACAACTTCTGCAAATTAACCAGGTGCTCCTCTTCTGTCTGCGACTTCGCAATCATATCGTCCACGTACACTTCAATTTCTTTGTGCATCATGTCATGAAAAAGAGTCGTCATTGCCCTCTGATAGGTAGCACCAGCATTCTTCAGCCCAAATGGCATCACCTTATAGCAGAACGTGCCCCAAGGTGTAATGAAAGTCGTCTTTTCCATGTCTTCTGGCGCCATCTTGATCTGATTATATCCGGAGAAACCATCCATGAAAGAGAATACCGAGGATTGAGCCGTATTATCAACCAATACATCAATGTGAGGTAATGGGAAATCATCTTTCGGACTCGCCCTATTCAAATCCCGGTAATCAACACACATTCTGACTTTACCATCCTTCTTCGGCACAGGGACGATGTTGGCCACCCACGGCGGATAACTTGTAACAGCCAGAAAACCTGCATCCCACTGCTTCTGAACCTCTTCCTTGATCTTAGTTGCCATGTCAGGACTCGTTCTACGAAGCTTCTGCTTGACCGAAGGACATCCTTCTCTAAGAGGTAATCGGTGCATCACAATGTCTGTATCCAAACCAGGCATATCTTGATACGACCAGGCGAACACTTCCACATATTCTCTCAGCATCTCGATCAGCCTCCTCTTGACAGAGTCCTCTAAAACAGCCCCAATCTTGATTTCTTTTTTGGCGTCCTCAGTACCCAAATTAACAACTTCCAACTCCTCCTGATGAGGTTGGATGACCCTTTCCTCCTGCTTCAGTAATCTGGCCAATTCTGCAGGGAGTTTACAGTCTTCCTCACTCTCCTCTTCAGCTTGGTAAATGGGATTATCGAAATCATACTGAGCCATAACAGAACTGTTCATAGTGAATGCCATAAGATCGCTTCTGCATGTTTAATGCTTTGTTTTAGAAAAAGAGTTCGAAAAAAGTCACAAAAACAAAAACATTGCCATTTTTATTTTTTTGAAAAAGAAAATGAAAACGAAAAAAATAGAAAGACAGGGATCACAAAGTTTGATTGCAAAAAATGTCCTTCATTAATGATAATCATTAAAACATGACGAGGCCCTACAAAATGAATCACTACGCCTTGGGCAGAACGTAGGACTTTCATGCAAAATGACAAAACAACAGAAAATTACTCTGTCAGAAGAGTAACTTGAACCACTTCTTCAGCCGTCCAGTTGTTGATAGACCCCCCTGGTGCACACGGGCGAACCCAGTTGTCCAGATCACAATCACTATCACAGTCTTCACTACCGGTTGCAGAGACGTCGCCATGATTCATCAGCCCAGCGCTGGTAAAAGTACTCGGACCCGCTTGACCATTCTGCTCTGCTTGGAGAGGCTCATAACCGACGCCAAATTTGTCTTCTTTAACCGGCAAATCCACCATCTTGCCCCAGCCTTCAGTTTTGCCAGAATCAACAACCTCTTTAGCCTGCTTGTAAGAAGTAATCGAAACACCTGGCTTCCTCTGCTCAGCGTACGCCACTTTCTCAAGAGCCACAGTCTCAAACGCCTGGCATAAGGTTTCGTGGATCTCGCCATCCACCTCAACATATTTGAACGAGGATAGATGACTCACCAGAATCTCTTCTTCACCGCACACAGTCACAATCTGACCGTTCCAGACATACTTGAGCTTCTGATGGAGAGTCGACGAGACTGCCCCAGCTGCATGAATCCATGGACGCCCCAACAAACAACTATAGGCAGGCTGGATGTCCATAACATAGAAGATGATATCAAATATCTCAGGACCTATCTTCACAGGCAAGGTAACTTCCCCACACACAGAACGTTTGGATCCGTCGAAAGCACGAACGATCAGGTCACTGGGATTAAGCACAAACCCCTCCGCATCAATCTTCCTCAGAATCTGCTTAGGCAACACATTCAGCGACGACCTGGTGTCTACCAATACGTGAGACAACACTGCCCCCTTGCACTCCATGGTGATGTGCAAGGCTTTGTTATGGTTTCGCCCTTCAGGTGGTAAGTCCAAGTTGGTGAAACCTACACCATGCCTGGTGCTCACATTGGCCATCACACCCTCCAGTTGATTGACAGAAATCTCCTGAGGCACGTAAGCCAGATTCAACATCTTCAGCAAGGCATTACGGTGTGCCTCAGAGCACATCAACAGTGAAAGTATAGAAATCTTGGACGGAGTTTGATTCAACTGGTCTACAATCTTGTAGTCACTCTTCTTGATTATCTTCATAAACTCCTCCACGTCTTTCTCAAATGACCCCTCGGGCGCTTCCTTCTGGACAGGTTCTTCCTCAACCACAGCTTGCTTACCCTTAGCTCTGGCGAGAGCCTCAGCACTATTGTACCTCAAAGGCTGCGGTGCGAACAGACGACCACTTCTGGTAAAACCTCCTGGACCCCCTACATTATCCACAGCCGGACCAACAGTTGCAGGAACTCTATTCGGTAAACCAATTGTTACTGGAGTTTGGTTCACTGGTCTTGTCTGACTTTCAGCCCTTCTGTAACTACGGTGAGCATTATCATACTTCCACGGCACAGCCCTACTATTCTCAACAGCCTTTCTTTCAGACGCCACGATAGTAGTTGGAACACTGATGGTTACAGGTACGGGAATGGTAACTGGGGTACCATTTGCTGCAGGTGCACTGACAATCCTTTGTCCACGTTCTTCAGACGGTTTAAAGTAAATGGTGATAGTTGACGCTGTTCCACGATCCTTTACAGCCCTACTGAATTGCAAACAACCCTCATCCATCATACCCTGGATACCGGCCCTTAACTGGTCACAACCATTCTCAGATTCTGCACAGCCCAAACAATTCTCATCACAGCCCGGGTAGACACCCCCCTTCAGCAGACGGCCCTTCACAACTAGCAGAGAAGTCTGAACATCATCAACATTAACAACCAGATCTTCAGCTTCTTTCCCCTCAATATTGTTCACTCTATGTCCACCATGCTGAGGCATAGGGTTGTTTACGACGTTAGGCACTGGAGCGAAGTTGATCGCCTTGGCATCGATCAAATCTTGTACCTTGTGCTGGAGAGCTCGACACTTCTCAGTATGGTGGCCTGGTGCCCCAGAATGAAAGTCACATCTAACATTAGCATCATAGCCAGGAGGCAGTACTGTCGGAGTAGCCATCGTACGCAGCTCTACAAACCCTAACCGGAGTAGTTCGGGTAGTAGCTCTGCGTAAGACATGGGCAGAGGATCAAATCTTCTATCAGCCTGCAATTTCTGCCTAGGCTGGAAAGGACGTTGCTGTTGTTGTTGTTGTTGCGGTTGTTGAACTCTTGGTTGTTGTTGCTGACGAGGTTGAGGTGCCGGAATGGTTACTGCAGCAGCTTGACGGTATTCAATTCTATTCTGATCTCTGCGGTGTTGAACAGCATTAGTTTCACCCTCCCTTCGACGAGGTGCCCCAACAAACGGCTTCCTAGAAGAAGAGGAACCAGCATCTTGAATCTTCCCAGTTTTAATCAAACTCTCAGTCCTCTCTCCACAAATGACGACATCAGAAAAACTACCGAATGGGCAGCTCCCCATCCGGTCCATAAACACACCTTGAAGAGTACCGATAAACATATCTGTCAACTCCCTCTCCAGCATAGGGGGTTGAACTCTAGCAGCCAGTTCACGCCATCTCTGGGCATACTCCTTGAAGCTTTCATTGGATTTCTGACATAGACTCTGCAGCTGAGTCCGGCTAGGCGCCATGTCCATGTTGTGTTTGTATTGCCTCAAGAAGGCCTCACCCAGATCTCTCCAGCATCGGATCGAATCTCTCTTTAATTCCATGTACCAGTCCAAAGAAGCCCCAGATAGACTATCTTGGAAAAAATACATCCACATCTTTTCATCATCGGTATACGCAGAGATTTTTCGATAATAAGCCTGCACATGGGTGCGAGGGCAAGAAGTACCGTTGTATTTGTCGAAGGACGGTGCTTTGAACTTGTGAGGGATTCTCAAACCTTCAACCAACCCCATATTAGTAACATCGAAACCAAGAGAATTTTGACTTTCCATAGCACGGATCTTCTCAGCAAGAGCTTCAACTTTGCGATCTCTCTCGTTAACCCTTCCCAGAACGTCTTCGTCTTCACTGAGCAGAGAGAACATATCTTCTTGTCTGTCAACAATCGGAACAGGATTACGGGCCGGAGCACGGACTACTCTGGCATTAGCGGCATCTGGAACAATAGGTTGACCGTTGATTCGAATACCCCCCAACTCATCACCTACAGCATAGTTGTTGACGGGTACAGCAGTAGCAACATTGTTATCATTGACCGGGCCTCCCTCTGGCGGAGCATTGTTGATCGGTGGATTTGCAGCCTCTTGTCTCTGAACCATAGCTCGAAGTTCTTCTTGACCTTGCGCAACCCCTTGCATCATATTCATAAACTGGGCCATGCTAGCCTTCATCTCAGCCAACTCAGCTTGAAATTGATCCATACTTCTCTGTTGATTCAGTCTTGTTGAGTAGCGGTGCGGACGTTGATCAGCTATCCTGCCTAAAACAGGAACCAGAGTGAGAAGTCACGACCAAGAACACCTGTTATGCAAAATGATATGAGTATGATGTTAATGATGCGTATGATGCACATGATATGCTCATTTCTCAGGCATTCAAAGAGCCTGACCCATCCTGAAAAGATGGCAACCTGCAGCAACAAGAGAACAAATAGATACAAGGGAATGCTGACATCCTTATACATACATAAGGGTGAAAAGGCATACAACCAATGTCAACAGAATATCTGAATAAACAACGTACAAAGAAAAAGAATCCCATCCAACAAGCCTGGAGGTGATTCTTAACAAAAAGATCCAAGAGATGGCTTACACGCAAATGAATCCCATCCAACAAACCTGGAGGTGATTCTCAACAAAATACAATCAGAGATACAAACTAAGACAGACGGTCTTCCGGAATGAGGGTCTTCAGGTAATGGCACTGGTCTATCAACAGTGAGCATTCTGAGCATTCTGGTAGAGGGGTAATCTTCTCCTTCAACTGTCTTCTAAGCTCTAAGACTTCTCCTCCAAGGTGATTCTCTGATGCCTGTCTCAAGTCTACTTCCTTCTTCAACTGGACGTCTTTATCTCTGAGTTGCTTCTCCAAGTCTCTGATCTTCTTCTGATAACTGGCTTCTGTCCTCTGCAGCCTCAAGCGCTCCCGATGTTCTGCGTCTAACATACTCTCCATCTCCTCGTAGGATCTCTTCTTGCTTCTCAGTCTGCTAGCATCTTCTCCTTGCACTTCCCTGAGTTGATGGGCCAAGTGCAGCTTATCAGCTTTGGCTTTGTACAGCTCCATATGGGTGTCTTGCTCCTTCTCTCTCAAACGACGATTCTCCATCAGGGCTTGCTTATAGTGCTCAGCAGGTACACTATCAGCAAGAATCAAGGGTGGTTGCTCCTGCAACGGCTCCATCCTATCATAGGGTAACAACAAAGTTTCTACTCTCTCCTTTACCCAATCAGTGTAATCAGGCATAGCAACGGCAAACTTCTTCCCTAAGACAGATCCATCCTTCACACCAATGGACTTCCAAGCTCTCCCTATCTGCTCCAATCTAACAGGGTCACTCTGCTTCTCAAAATACACACTCTCTGCTATCTCAGCTTCGAGTGGTCTTCCCTTCATCACAAACCCCAACTGGCGAAGAGAAAGAACCGGGTTGTAATTGATGCAACCTCTGGTCCCTACGAGTGGCACATTACGGAATCCTCCACAGCTCATAGTGACGTTACGCACATCCATCCGGTAAGATTGCCACCTGATATCATAGGAGGTAAGAGACATAACCCTCTGAGTCCACTTATGCGTGCTCTGAGCATCCACAAAAGGTCCACTGACTGGCAGAAGAGACAAGAACCATCTGAGCAAAAGCGGGAGACAACACCTAATAGCCCCACCCTTACCATGCCTACTGTGAATAGCATAGTAAGTGTCAGCTAATAGAGTAGGAACTGGATTTCCTCCGATGAAAATACTGACTGCAGCATAGTCAACAAAATTGGGCATACTCGGAAACAGGACGATCCCATAGATCATGACGGCCAACTGAGCATGAAAGGCTTCCCAACTTCCCTTCTCTGCTTCTTCTCTAGCTACCCTCAACAGAAACTTCAAAGGCAATCCTACAACATCCCCACTGGATTTCCAACTATCACTGACTTCCTTGATACCCAAATGGAGAGCTCTGGCAACAACTCTGAAATCAATCTCCTTGGGCACGTCCAAGAAAGGAACCTGGTACCGGACCGGGACACTCAGCAAAATGGAGTACTCCTCAAGAGTAGGCGCCAACTGATAATCTTGAAAAGTGAAACAACGAAGTTCTGGGTCGTAGAATTGTAGAAGAGTCTGCAACGGCACCGGATCGACTACCATCTTCAACAGTGTTAGAATATCTCCATACTGGTCAACAAACCCTTTCTGGTTACCACTGGTCATAAGGTTGCTCAACTCAATCAGAGACGTCAAAGGTTCACGGTGAAAGCTGTAGGAACAAGTCTTCCGCTTCAACTCTGGGACTGTTGCCATCTCTATCAGTGAACAAGCTCTGGAATGTACCTGAGAAATGATATGCATGCAGGGATTAGTTTTTTTTCCTTTTTTTTTTTTGATTGATTTTTTTTTATATATTTTTTTTCAATGCGTTTCTTTTGAAAAATAAACATGCTATGATGCACATGATGCAGACACGGCTGGCTGGTTGTGCAATCTCTGATCACTAGGTCGAAGCTTCAGTCAAAATCGGAACATAAATCCCACTTAAGGTTAACTGAACACTGTCTGAACACAAAGTCACCATCAGAACCAAGTCACCAACAGAACCGAGTCACCAACGGTACCTGTAATGAATAACCCTTCCCCACTCACGGGTGTAGTCTAGGCCAGGGTAAAGCTTGAGAGAAACGCAGCATAAATAACCTTTCGCAGAACATCATCATATACACACCCAAAGTATGTAACGATAATGCCCCACCAGGGTCTGAACTGCTCGTGATATCAATGTTCCGCTAAGTGGCGCCATACCACCCGCTTCCCATGAATCACTCTATTCCTAGGTATCCTAGATTTTCACTCATGGTCTGGGTATTAGACCTTTTACCTCAACTGACTCTTCCCCCCACACAGAGAGAAACAAACAACCAGCCAGGTGAACAGATGAATAAATGCAAACATTAATGCAAACATAAATGCAAACAATAGACAATGAATGCAAACAGTAAATAATGAATGCAATAAATAAACACAGCACAAAGCAACCAAACCCTAACCTAGAGAGCGCTAGGAGAGACTCGCTCAGGGAAGATGGACCAGCATAGGTCAACTTCTCTATATCCCCAGCAGAGTCGCCAGCTGTCGCATCACGCGAAAAACCGGCGGGAAAAGAAAGAAACAACAGAGCCGCCACCGTGCGTTATTTATCCCACAAGAGGGAAAGGAAACGCTCAGAGTAAACCTGGGAAAAAACATGGTCTCGCGACCAAAGAGAATGGGTTCGGGAGTCGGTTATGCGAAGGGAAGGTATTAGCACCCCTACGCATCCGTAGTACTCTACGGGATCCACGCACACTAGAAAGGAAAATTGGTTGCTAAACACTGCTCAAATATTCACACACACCGGCTGAAAGAGACAAAAGAGACTGACTGAAACTGAACTCGGCAGGATGTCGCATCCTGGGCCTACTTAGTCTATCAAGCATAGACATCAGAGTCGAAGTAGTTCGTACTGGGGAAACGACACATGCTCGCTAGGATGTCGCATCCTATGCATACGTATCTTCTCGGACGAGAGAAGAATCAGAGCATTCGTAGCTCGGCTGACACGCACACAAACAGACAAAACATAGGCAAACGTGGAGCCCGACTGCCAATCACTGGACTTATGTCAGCATCCGAACCTAAACACACACAAAGAGGCAAACATGGAGCCCAAATGCCAATCACTGGACTTATATTGACATCCGAACCTAAACACACACACACTGGAACCCAAATGCCACTCGATGGACTTACATCGGCTTCCAAGCACACAACAACACAACAGGTTGATAGGGAGTCAGGGACTCAGCCTATAACTGTCAAACACACACAAACAGACAGACAGCAAATGCTAAGGAGTCACAGACTCGAGCCTAGCAAAGGTCAGACAACACACACAAAGGAAAGAAAAGGGCGCCCGGAGAGATCAGCTCAATCTCCTGCCTACATACTTCATCTGGTGTGAAGATCAGGGCGATGTAGTTCCCCTACGCAGGGACAAGGATCTAGCCTAACCAGATAACAGAGGAAGACACAACACTAGGGAGACTACGACTCGAGCCTAGATGTTATCATGCAAATTCATCCCTAAGTTAAGGTTTCTAGCTAAATGGCACAAGGGCCAACCTATCCTAAGCATGGCTCACACAGGAAGCAAGCCACACACACTTAACTTGCACAGGAAGCAAGCCAAGCAAAACCTAACTTGCACAGGAAGCAAGTCTAAACTAATCCTAACTTGCACAGGAAGCAAGTCAAACGATCCTATCTTGCACAGGAAGCAAGTCAAACAATCCTATCTTGCACAGGAAGCAAGTCAAACAATCCTACAAGCACAAATAGCACACGCTATACACAAACAAGTGGCTCAAACAAGGGTTAGGTTTTAGTCAAGGGGTCATATCAACCTCGACAAACAAACCTCTGGAACTGGGTGAATGTTGCTCTTAACCTTGCCATTGAGGGGCTAAGGTGAAGCAGATGAAAGGATGAAGTGAAGATGAGACTTCACAGCTCTTATCCCTGGCCTGGGAGAGCTCAAAACAAGAATGTGTGGGTTCAGAAAGTGGGAACCCTTCTACACGTTTAAAACTGACTCAACTGTACAGTTGTACAAGATCTTGGGTTCGTATCTGCAATGCATCAACACAGTGGTGTGAGCAAAGCAGATGACACACTGAATAGTGGGGGATAGATTGCATATCCCTACCTTCCACCAATTGCCTCTTCACTTAGGAGGACTTTGACTCTATGCAAGGACAAAGTTAAACATCCACAAACATTGCCTCTTAAGGAGGGCTTCAGACAGTTGCCTGGCCAAGTAACAGGCCAGGTCTTCCAGACTACATGGAGACTAGAAGCATACCTCAATTCAAATTGCTTATACAAGCAAAGCAAAGCAAAAAGTTCACAAGGAACTAAGCAACTAAAGCACCTGAAACAGTCAAGCAGATGTTAGTATGCAACTTCAAACAAAACAGACAGAAACAGACACCAACAGTCAATTAGAGGGCACAAGGATGTGCAAGGCACAAGGCTTAGGGCATGTGAGCCAAGCCACCTACAAAACAAATAGGTTAGACAATGATACTTGAGTAAGCTCAATCAAAAGAATTGGTCTTAATGGCCATTTGATGGTCAACCTGAAAGCACAAACTCAAAGGTGAGTAGCAGGACCACTAGGGCAAGCCTAGGGTCAAAAGTGAATGAGAAAGTCAAAACAGCAAAGGATATCCAATCAAAGTCAAGTTTAAACATTCAAGAAACACAACCAATTGGGTTCACATCCATATCAATCACTATCATCATTTCATGAGACATTTAGGTCAAAGCATGACAAACAGAAGCTCACAGAAGTCAACAGAAAGACTTGCATCAAAAGCAATCTAAACATTTTCCAAAAATCACCAAATAAATCATGATCAAACCTAACACATAGCATGGTAAGCATGTCAAATTTCATCCCATTTGGACAAGTGGAAAGCAGTCAATGAAAATCAGAAAGTCAAAGCAATTTTGAACATGCTTAAGGAAGTCAACCAAACATGCATCAACTTGGAAAAATCATAAGTCAAGAATGGTGTATGATAAATGAATGGGATCAAAACCATGGCAAAGATGAGGATGTCTAGTTATCTCATGCAAAATTTCATGTCCATCTAGTAAAGTATGAGAATTTCACAAATGAAATGGGAACATGTGTCACACAAGGTCAACATTTGCCTAGGCAGGGAAGAAAAATCTCAAACAAATGGAAAATGCCACAAATAATTCCAAGAAAATTCACATGTAAACTAGACATACAAGAGTAGGCCCATGCAAAAAATCAAGTCATTTGGAGGTCAAGAAGCATGGCAGTGAAAATCATGAAGTTGGTCATCAATGGTGTGACACAAATTGTCACACCCTAATTCAAAAAATCATATCTCACAAACCACAAATGATAAATTCACAAACTTTATACCAAAATCACCATGAGTGTGTCTAGTTTAAGCACAAAAAATTTGGGAACCATTGGATACATTCTCATCATTTCACAATTGATTTGGCAAAGTGTACAAAATTTGGTCACATGTCACAAACCCTAAGGCCAATTAAAAACCACTCATCCAAAAATTCTGGAAAAATAATGATAAAAAAGTAGAGATCATGATGAACACAACACAAAAAATCCCATTCAATTTGGATCAAAAATGAGCAAGTTATGATTTTTGGAAGTTTGAGTGATTAGATGAAATAATTGAAAAAAATAACATAATCCAATGGTTTAATTAGGGCACGGGTGGCAATCTTGTAATTCCCTGGTTCACTAACTTAAACGCTGCGTTTTGGCCAGTAAAATGAAATGATTTGATTGGCTCTGGGGCGCGGGTACAGTAACACGTGAGACAAAGGAAAATCCTGGAAAATGCATTGGAAGGCTAGGGTTTCTGCTACAGGAAACAACACTCATCCCTCTCAAATTCGACCCAACCAATTCTTCTCCAAACAAAGCAATGGCATATACCAAAATGATCATCAAACAACAAGCAGTATGAATCCCACCATGGTTTTCATTAAATCGAGCTAGGCAATAAGAAATGATCAAGGACATATTCAAACATGAAGTTTAAGAATCAAAATTCTCACTCAATACAAGACCATTTCACACGATTCAAATATCAACAGAATCAGCATACAGGGAACTACAATAAGCATAGCATGGATTTTAGAATGGTGAAAGTCGAATTTTACCAATTTTGAAGCAGAATGAGAAACAGTGTGGTTTTGGTCTTCTTAGCCTGAAACTGATGCTTTAGCCCAATGATGAATGATGAAGGTTGTTTTGCTTGAGATGGCTTGTTTTGGCATCAATCTTGGACTGTCATGGATGAGTTTTTTGTGTTTTTGATGAATGATGAAGTTGGCCTTGAGTGAGTTTTTGTGTTTTTCTCTTGACCAAGTGGCTGCTAGCAGTGTTTGGTAATGGTGAATGGATGGTCAAAGCAGTGCAAGGCTTAAGTCTTATGAAGTTTGGACAGGTTTGGAGAAATGCCAAAAGCTCAATGAAAGCAGTTTTGGGATTGGCTTTTCTTGATGGGCAAAAGCAAAGTCTTTTGGGAATGTGAAGTTGGTTGGGACTGTTTCATGTGACAGTACAAGGCCTGGCCATTGTGATGCTTGAGAGAATGTCCATTCCTTGTTATGTTGGTTTTGTGTTTGTTATGTTGGAAAATGCTGGAACAAAGTGCCTCAAACCAAACCAACTTTTGTTCTCCTCCTGTTGGGTGTTGCTAGCAGGGTTTTGAAAATGCAAGTGGGAGGGTTTGAATGAGTGAGTGAGATTGGTTTTGAGTTTGACAGGTTTTTTTTGAAATGCAAAATAGCCAGGTCATGCTTTAGGATGAGGGAAACATGCTTCTATTGTTGGATGGATGCTTTTGGTTTTGAGTTTTGCAGAGAAAAAAAGAAATGCCAAGAGCCAAGTGAATTTTGAGAGGGGGAGTGGTATGCTGCTGCTGTTTTATGACAGGAAATGGTGAGGAAAATGGTATTTGGCCAAGCTAGTTTAGTTCATTTTGTGTGTTTTTGTTTGACAGCCAATGATAAAATCCAAGCAAGCAAGGATGAGGTTGGAAAAATGAGTGAGAAGTGTTTGGTTTGTTACTGGTTTTGGACAGAAGAAAAATGAGATGCAAATAGTTAGGTCAGTTGAGAGAGTGTATGCTGTTGGCAGTTTTTTCTCATGACAGGAACATGGTGTTTTTTTTCATTTGCTGCTCTATGTTTCTCTGTGGTTTGGCCAGGTTTTGGTGCTTTTTGTTTTTGACAGGAGAAAATGAAATGCCAGTAGCAAAGTGTGATTTTTAGAGAGTGAGAGAACCAATGCCTCCTACTGTATCATGTGTTTGATGCTGCTGCTGGTTTTGTTTAATGGGAGTTTTGACAGGTTTTTTTAAGAGAAAATGCCAAGGGTTTGTGGTCTTGTGGTTTGTGGTATGGCTTGGCAGGATGGATGCTTGCCTATGCTGTATTTTGTTGCTTCCATCTCCTTTGTAGTCTGGCCAGGTTTTTTTGACAGAAAAAATGTGCCAAAGGGTAAGAGCATCGTTGGCCAAAGAGTGAAGGTGATTGTGGTAAGGCCAAAATGCAGTTCAAAATGGCAGCAGGAACATGTACAAGGTATGGTTGGTTTGTCCTTTTTCTGCTTTCCCTTGACAGTCCTTTTCCCTTGAAGAATGGCCAAAAGGTGAAACTCTATTGATGAGTGAAAGGAATGGTTAGCCTACTGTGCTGCTACTGTCCTCCATCTGCAGAAAATATGATGAGGAGGTATGTTGTTATGGTCATGGTACAAGTATGGTTGTGGAAGCATGGTGAACACATGTACTTTTGCCCAATTTTTAGCAACTAAGCATGGCCTTCTATTGTTGTTGGTTTAGGCTGCAAGATGAGGCTCTAATGACAGAAAAAAAATGCTGCATAATTGCTGTCCTTTTGAGGTGCAAGGCAAGGCATGGTGGAAGCATGGACAAGTATGGTGAAATTGTACCTTTCTTACAATTCAAGCAACCAAACAATGGCCTCATGTACTGCATATTTTGACTTTGCAAACACCTTCTAAATGACATTTCTGAGCTTTCCCAATTGGCCAAATGTTGAAAAAATGTTTATATCAAAAAGTCAACTCTTGGTCAAACTTGCATTTAAATGAGAAAAGTCAAAATATGCCATTTTGATTGGTGAAGTTTTGGCTCATGAAATTTATATTTTTGGAAAGAGGGGATCAAATGTGACTTGTAGGAAAAAACCCCACCAAAATTGGCCAAACGGTTTAAGAGATATGGCCCTTTGAAGTTCAAGATTTTCTAAAATCGATTCGATCATAACTTGCCAACCACACATGGGAATTGAGAGTTCTAGGACTTTTTGGAAATGGGAGAACAATATCCTCAACTTTCATGTTGGGCAAAAATTCATTTGAGGCTTGTATCAAAATGTAAGTTTGAGGATCAAGACCTTCCATTTATGGCAAGTTTCAGTTACAGGCCCAGTTTCCATTTTGGGAATTCATGATCTGGCTTCAAATTCCTCCATGATGGTGTTTGGCATGATATATGATGACTAATTGGACATGAATGAACTCTCACAAACCAATTCCAATCATCCAATCACTGATTAAATGGACAGTTGACCAACAGTTGACTTTTAGGGTTTCTGACTGATTATGCATTGACTGATGACTTCCAAACCCTAATTCCTTGAGAACTTGACTTCAAATGATGTCCCAAGTTGTATGAACTCTTGATTATTGATCATGGTGCCCAAATTCCACAAGAATGACCACCATCCACTGCTTTGACTGACAGTTGACTTTTTTAGGGTTTTGACTGTCTGTATATGAACTGATGACCTCTGAGCCTTCAACCCTTGACATGAACACTTCAAATAGACCTCCAAGCCATGTGAACTTGTTGGACAAACCCCAAGGCCTTGATTCAATGAGAAATTCCTTTGCTTGCTTGGTTGACTGATCAGGAGATTAGTTTGATCTAATTCTTGATTGCTTGCTCTTGAGGCAACTGAGGGACAATGCAAATGCTATGCAATGGATCATGATATGCTATGACCTAGTATGAAAATGTATGTGCAATGATAGGTGCAAATTTGAGGTGCTACACATCTAAATCCACATTTTTACCATTAATTTCTTCTGTAGCCATGGCAGTTCGAAACATCTTAAAATTGTTGTTTCACGGTTTTGAAAATTAGCCACACAAAAATTACCGGGTCGAGTCGCATACTAGGTCGCTCTCTTTAAGATGTTTCGCAACATTGCCCAAAGTTATGCAAAGCAGTCAAACTACCGCGCCACCTCCAGGATAAAACATCTCAGTTCTATAATGTACGATTACTACTTGCACGGTAGATAATCGATCTAGAAATACACCCTCTAATGGTACAAAGTGTAGCGGTGTATTCGTCACTATATGATCTATCAATTAAATCATAAGCAATGTATACAATGAATTCGAGTCGCCACCGCACTTTTATTTATCCTAAGGACTGGTTAAAAAGCGAACAAAAACCTAAGAAGTTTTACGCGTAGAAAACTAATGAAAAAGATCAGAGAATCTGGGTAAGGGGTAAATTACGCAAAGGGAAGGTGTCAGGCACCCATCACGTCCTAGGTACTCCTAGGGAGCCCTTTTCACACTTTGTTGTTTGAAAATTATTATTTGTCATGACATAAGCATTGTGCAAACATGATTGGGATGATGAAGAAAGAATGTACAAATTAATTATTTTTGTGTTCGAACGGATGAACCCGTTGCCTACGTACCTTCCATCAAAGGTAAGGATCAAAACGCCGTAGTTCGGCTAAAAGATTTCCAAACATTTGTGAGTTCATTTTTAAAACAAGAGCACTAAGGTTTTACGTTATCCACGGGAGAAAACTCAACCTTATGAAACAACACGTCCACCATGTGAGAAAAGCTTCCACTCGCTAGTGAGGGGTTAACCCTATAATAAGCGAGGAAGACTTACAATTCAATCAACTAAGGACAAATAGGTGAGGTTAACATCAACCAACTAGGATAAATCAAACCTACGGCTAATGTATGAAAACTTAATAAGCATGGACAAAGCCACAA
The DNA here is from genome assembly GCF_024323335.1 of Lathyrus oleraceus. Lineage (NCBI taxonomy): Eukaryota > Viridiplantae > Streptophyta > Magnoliopsida > Fabales > Fabaceae > Lathyrus > Lathyrus oleraceus. The sequence goes on from NC_066585.1 coordinate 284,332,756, forward strand.
AATCATTTGAATGGATGAAGTTAATTGATTTGGAATTATTTACAAAGTGGGGTCAAAGTATGATTAAAGTCAATTCAAAATGAAGTATTTACAAAATGGAGTTTGAAAAAATCATGGACTTAAGGTCCAAGTTTCTAATTTGAAAAGGGGTGAGAATGTTTGCACAACATTTATTTCAAGTTTTAAAACATGTGTGAAAAGTTTAGGACACAATGGGATGAATGGAATGGTGGAGTGAATGTAAAACTTCTTAGGAGGGTCCACCTCTTGAAATCATATAGAAGATGATTCAAGTGGGTCCTTAGGAATAGGCTACAAATGAGCAATAATATGAACATGGTAACAGATGAAAGTAAATAAAAGCGGATACCGGATGCCACTCAATGGTCTTATACCTGTCTCCTAAAACAAGTAAGGATATCAGAAGCCACTCTATGGACTTACACTAATCTCCATCAGAATAAAACAAAAGAACAAAACAGGGAAGTCAACTGCCAATCCATCTGGACTTATGTTAACCTCCACAGTATGATCCTAGGAAAACCAATGCCACATCACAGGGACTTACAATGGATCCTCACATACACAAATAAATGCACTAGGCAATGGGTACGAGTGACCAATGAGGTCTTACACTCTACCCCTTCCATGTCATGGGAACAGATGCCAACTCACAGGGACTTATAACTGGTTCCTCAACGGGTAATCAAACAAATCACATAGGTATGAAATAATGGACATGCTACAAGGAGCAATGAATGATAGTAAATGCACTAAGGCATGCAAGTAATCGTGTACAAATGAGTAATAAATCACAAATAATCAGATAGCACACTCTATAGCCAAACAAGGAGGCTCAATCAAAGGGTTTGACTATGAAAGTCCACTGTAATAGGTAAGTGTCGCTCTTAACCTTGCCATTGAGGGGCTAAGGTGAAGCAGATGAAAGGATATGAGGGGCGTGCCTCATTGCTTCTATCTCAGGTCTGAGAGAGCATGTAAATATAAGAATGTGGGGGAGTTCAGAAAGATGGAACTCTTTCCCCAATTGGACTCGATAGATCTTGGGTTTGGATCTCAATGCTACAACCATGTAATGGGAGCAAGGAGAAGACTCACAGAATAGTGGGAGATAGGCTACTTATCTCTTTGATCCACCAATTGCCTCAAATGAGGACTTTTCCTGCTTGGGACAAACATAAACAAACACAAACATTGCCTCTTAAGGAGGACTTCAGACAGTTTGCCCGGCCAAATAACAGCCGGGTCTCCAGACTACATGAAGAAGAAGGTGCTATACCTCAATGCCAATTGCTTATAAGCAAAGCAATGCAACTTCTTAAGAGAACTGAGCAACTAAGGGTACCTGAAATCAGTCCAATATGATCAGCATCCCAACATAAACAAAACAACAACAATAAGAATCAATCAACAATCAAACAATGATGTACATATCACCAAGTCCATGCGAACCAAGCACCCTACAACACAAACAAATTAGTATACAATGATCAAAGTAAACAACTCAATTATGAATCAACCTCCTTAAGGCATTAGCTTTTTAACCTGAAAAGTCAAAGTCAAGCTCAAACATAAGTAACAAGACCACTAGGCCAAGCCTAGGGTCCAAGGGATGGAAAAATCTTAAAACAGCAAGTAAATCATGATCAAAGCCAAGATATTTCAATTACAAAGGGATCCCAATTAGTCTCATATCCACACTATGCACTAATTTCATTTTATGCACAAATTAAGGCAAAGTAAGCAATGTTGAATCACATATGGACAACCAGAATGATTACATCCAAAAAAATATCAAAACAGCATAGAAAATTCCACAAAAATTATATCCTAAACAGAGGACATTCAACAAGCTACATGTCAATTTTTATGCCATTTGGACTAGTGGAGCTATGGGAATTAAATCAACATGTTAAGGCATGCAAAAACTCAACCAAATCAAGTCACAAAATGTACACCAACTTCAATCAAATGGTAAACAGTGATATTAAATGGGAAATGAGTAGGACCAAAGCCAAATGAAAGCTATACATGTCAGGAACTACTCCACCAAATTTCATATTCATAGGGTTAGGGATGAAGATTTGGCAACATAGGAAAAAATGTTACACGAGCAAAGCCCAAAAAATGCTAAGCAGTAGACAAAAATTCTAATCAAATGGAAAATAGATCAATTAAATCCACAAAAATTCATGTTGAAAGTTAACATGTCAAAGGTATCTCATGCAAAAAATCAGAACCATAGGCCTAATGGAAGCATGGAAAAATAATTCATAAACTCAGCATATCAAAGTGTGACACATATTGTCACACTCAAAAAGAATTAATCATATCTAGCAAACCAGAGGTCCAAAAATTACAAATCATATGTCAAAATCTCCAGGAGAGGGTCAAGAATCATCCTTTAACATTTCAATTCATTTGGATAAGGCATGGTCATTTTATGATTAAAATAGCAAAACATATGAATATTGCACACATTATGAACATCCCTATGCCAATTAAATTTTTTACCAAGCACAACTTTAATTTCTATGTCAAAAAAAAAGTAGATTAAAAATGGAGATTATCAAAAAAAGTCCCAAATTAATTGGACTAAGGATGATTTATTTATGATTTTTTAAAGTTTGTAAGATTTATTGAAATAATTATTTAAGGTTTTATGAATTAAATGGATTTTGATTAAGCCACGAGTGGCAGTATCGTAAATAAGTGCCAGCCGGTCCAAAACGCATGGCTTAAATAAATGACGTGGCGGCTCGCGATTTGCTGGATCTGGCGCCAAACACAATTTGAAACGGAAACGCGAGCAGCATGGATCAACACGAGATTTTCCAGAATTCTATCATCTTCTTCGCGCGGCCTAATGTGTTCATCACCTTCCAATTCCGTTTTCCTCATTTCACCACTAAAACTCACAAATGGATATGCGTTGGAAAGGTCTAACCGAGTAGAACACGAATATCAAAGCGAAATCGTCCAGAACTTCCTATATGGAGCGAATCGATGGAAAGAAGATCTTGCATCTAAACTTTGATCTTAGATTTCTCTCTCATAAGCTAACGATTTTCAATTCTACAAAGTGCTGCACAATCTACACACTATGCTCTACAATAACCACACAATGATTTTGAGTTTGGTAGAAATCGGATCCTAACCTTCTTGACGTGCAGTGCTGGAATCGGTGCGTGTAAGGCCTCAATGAGTGAAAACAGATGCAGCACGTGGATGTAGAAGGAGTATGCCAATGCTTGTTTAGCTCAACGATGCTCTATCCTCCAGGAATTTCCAACTGTCATGGAACTCGTGCTTGCTTCAATGGTGAAGAATCTTCAAAGATCTTCCACTTTCTTGCTTCAACAGTCCTCCTAATTCATCTGCATATGATGATCAACCACAGAAACTGCAAAAAAACTGGTGAAAATCTTGGTGAATCGTGAAAAAATGGAAAATGCAAAGTATGGAAAATGAGAGAAAAATGGGAGAGTTCTTGAGATTTTGCTTTAGGATTTGTGAATTGTGATTAGTCTTTGAGAAACAGTTACCATTAAGCTTATATACTTGCCCTTAATTCAACAATTAAACATGATTAAGCAAAATTTGGTGATTAGCAAAAGTAGCTTGTATGTGTATTTTGGCCTTTTTGCCCTTGGATGGTTTTGATCAATGGAACAGTGATTTATCACCTCAAGCAAACCATAAATATCATTTGGAAGCTATTGGAATTGATCCCATGTCCATTGAATGTATATTTCTCAATTTCACCATGTGATGGCTTATGTGTTCATTTTTCAAGTCCATTTCAAAAGCCAATTTCCAAACCATGAAGCCTTAGCATGTTATGAATATTCCAACAAGTTTCAAATGCCATTTGTGAAGTGTTGCAAAAATCCCCACTCAAAAATTCCAATTATTTCACAAGTTGGACAATTTTGCCCCTGGTTCATTTAACTGTCCAGTTGAAATTTGACTTTTTGCATTGACCTTTTTTGAAGAAATCCAATTATGCACCATGAAAGTACATGTCAAATGGAGTTTGTGCATATAAAGAACATCCAATTTGGACACTCCATGTGGAAGTTATGCCCTCCTGATTATGGGTCATTTTTGAAATTCATGGACCATAACTTGCCAACCATACATGGGATTTTCAAGTTCTTGGGCTTTTTGGAATGGCGAGGACAAGATCTTCAACTTTCATGTTGGACAAATTTTGATTTGAATCTTGTATCATGAAGTAAATTTGAGGAGCAAAACTTTCCATTTTGGGCAGGTGAGAATTACAGGTCATTTCCATTTTGGGAAACTTCTTGCCTGACTTCAATTCCTTCAACCTTGATCTTTGAAATGCCAAATGAAGCTTATATGGACATGAATGAGACCTTTCCAACCATCTCACACCTCCCAAATTCTGATTAAATGCACAGTTGACCACAGTTGACTTTTGTTGACTTTTCTTGACTGGGCCATGTTTTGATGAATTCCAATCCTCTTTCACATGAGATCTTGGTTCCAAATGATATCACAAGTTATATGAACTCTTAATGAATGATCATAGTGTCCAAATTCTTCAAGAATGGCCACTATCCATTGCTCAAGGCCTGATTTAACTGCTTTGGCCTGGCTAGCTTCATCTGCAATCAACATGGTTAGATGACAATATTTTTGTACTTTTTGGTTAGTAAATATATGAAAAGCAATGATATACAAATGCAATACATGCTTGGTGATCAAGAACCACACTCACAAGGTATCCCACCCATTAGGAGGGAAGCTAGGGTATGCAATGATCCTTGAGGCCATGATATGATATGATATGGGCCATGAGGGATCTTAGGGCCAAAATTGGGGTCTTACAGATGCCCCTATTTAAGGTCATTCTAGCCGGAGAAGTGAAGTTTAGAAATCTTCATCTCGACGCGGTAGAATGGGCTTAAATATATTAGTAATGAGACAAATTTTGGTCCCTAAGAGACCTCATGATGCAGATGTATGCATGCAAAAGCAAATTCTGTGGGGAATATATGATTCGCACAGAAGAAAAGACGATCCATCGGAGTAATACACTCACCAGGAACAGAGACTCTAATAAGACTCTTATTGGGACTCTTTTTTTTTAGGGGATAGTAAGAAAAAGAATGCGTGAGCAGGACACGACTCTGATTAGGGAAAACAAAATCGACACAGCGTGACCTAGACACGACTCCGAGTGGGGATAACAGACATCGGACTGGAGAGCTTGCTGGGGAAGCAAAGGACTCACACTAGGGAATAAAGAATTCCAGAGGAAAATAAATCCATATGAAAGACATAAGCTGACTCAAATTATCCATAAAGGATACTTCGGATAAAAATCCGGACTCGGACCAGGAAAAGATTCACAGAGAACCTCTCTGCCGGGAAAATGCATATATTGGGGGAAACGCCCGTATAGCAAAGGGTAAAAATCACCAAAGGAACTCCGCAGGGGACTGTCTAACAAAGAGACTCAACTGGGAAAGCAACAAGAAGTGAGGTGTTACCGGTATAAGGGTAACAAACTCAGGAAGAATGAATATCTAAGACCGGTATAAGGGTGAGAGATATCAATCAACCAACATCTGAGAAAGACCTACAAAGGGTATAATACTCAGGAAAATCTGACTCCACAAGGGACCAAAGTCATAATAGGGAGTAGAAAGGAAGGAACACCAGGGATACCGAGGTATATAATAGGTGACCGACCGAAAAAGTGAATTGGTATATATGCCAAGACACTCATCATCCGAAAGGAGGGCTTGAAAAAGCAAATCGACTTAGAGGATGGACACTCGAATCCACAACGGGAAAACGAATTTTACTCAACTGGGGACACAAACCCAAAGAGTACATGAGATATAATATCCATTACCGGCAGACCGTGGATAAGATACTCGCATGAGACATATTATCTATTACCGTCAGAACGTAGATAATAAACTCGCATGGTAAGAAACACCAGAGATACCGAAGTATATAATAGGTGATCTACCGAAAACGTGAATTGGTATATATGCCAAAACACACATCCGAAACACAAACAGGTTAAAGGATGGATGTTCGATTCTACAAAGAATACGAATCTTACTCTACTGGGTAAAATCAACAAAGTACTCCAACCAAAGAGCGCATGAGACATATTATTCATTACCGGCAGACCGTGAATAATATACTCGAAAGGAAAAGACACCAGAGATACCGAAGTATATAATAGGTGACTAACCAAAAAGAGAGACAATCGTTACCAAGCATCCGGGTAAACGAGAGACAACTCAAAGAGATAAATTGCAAGCATCCGACAATTATCCAACAACAAAGAAATATTCGACTCCGCAAAAGGGAATAACGAATCTTACTCGACTAGGGAAACACAAAGGCTTCAACTGAAGAGTGCATGAGATATATTATCCATTACCGTCAGAACGTGGATAGTATACTCGCATGGAAGATTATCCACAACCGGTATAAGGGTTAATAAAGGATAAATCGACCGAAAAGAAAGGCATCGGGATACCAAATAGGCATATAATGATGACCAATCAAAGAGAGTAACAACATTACCAACAAAAGGGTAAATGAAAGACTCACTGGGGATAAATTGCAAGCATCCGGCAATTATCCGCACAAGCTGGGGATACATTGACAAACAATCAATGATCCGGGGAACAAATCACTAGCAAACGGTGAAAAGACCCACTGGCGACTTCAAAAGGATAACATTGCAAGCATCCGGCAATGATCCAGAAGACTGCTGGGAATACAAGTGCTTACTCAAGAGCAACTACCCAAAGCAGGGAGGAATATCAACATCGAATATTGGATGAAGTTAACCACAAAGGGGATTAGGGTCTACATCTACCGACTACGGGGTAGGAGACCAAAATCTGGCTGAGAAAACAAGGGGTTTAACAACACCGACTACTGGGTAAGAAACCAAAGACTCAGCTGAGGATAAAATTGCTAGCAACCGGCAATTATCCACACGTATCATAAGATACCACTCCGCTGGGGAGAAAAAAATCACAGCGACATAGGATTTACAACTACCGAATACGGGGTAGAAGACCACAAACTCCACTGGGGATACAAATCACCACCGGGAACAAAACTCTGTTAGGGATAAAATCACAACAACAGAAGATCCACCATCAGCCAGACCGAACCACAAAGGTTACCGCCGCTAGGGGAAAAGAGATAAGACTTACGACTACCGGTATGAGGGCAGTAGCCATACTCTGGTGGGAATAACCACAAATTAGGGTTTACATCTACCGAATACGGGGTAGAAAACCAAAAACTCTGCGTGGGGATAGAATAAATCACGAATCCGCACGAGAAACCAAAAATGAGTTTTTATAACAGACCACAAACTCTGTTGGAGAGTAGAGAAAATAGGATTTACGACTACCGACTATCAGGTAGAAAACCAACAACTCTGGCTGGGGACTAAAAGGTATATAACCACAAGTTCTGCCAAGAAGCCAGGAAAATAGGACTTACAACTACCGGTATAAGGGTAGGGGCCAAAATCGACTCTTGCGGAGGAATGAAAGGTATATAACCACAAATTCCGCCAAGAGGACAAGGAACAATAGGACTTACAACTACCGGTATAAGGGTAGAGGCCCGAAACTCCGCTGGGGATAAAAATCACCACAGGGAAGCACAAGGAACAGACGACAAATGTCAATTCAGGAAAGGTCCAAAAAGACAGACTGAATCAAGACACGTCCTAATGAGGATATAACTCAAATAGGAACCTCCATCCCAATATATGTGTTGGGAGGAAACGGAAGAAACCGTCATCCACGAGGGTATATCTCAGTGGGGAACTGCAGAAGGACAGACAGACACTTTCTGCTTATGGGCTGACCCTATATGGAGAGATTAAACACCCGACATCTGCTTAGGGAGATCTATAAAGATCCATATCACCCATTAGCATTAGCAGGAGACACAACAAACAAAGGATATATGGCAAAAATGCAACATGAATATCTGAATGTTTTACGAATATGCATGAATATGCGTGGTTTATGTTTGATGAATGCTGACAAAACAGACATATCTAACACAACAGGTCCAGGAATCAAACGTCCGGTATTATACTTCCAGGGGAAAACCAACTGGAGAGCCAATTCTACTGGAGATCTACATGCTATAAAGCAAAGATCTGCGGGTACTGCTGGGAAGCAGAAGCAAAAGAATCAGATAGATCCGGAAAATACCAAATCTGAGCAATGGATCAGCGATCACCCCAACCGGGGCACAGAAAGTCGCAACAGGCAAAGAGCCACAAAGACAAATCTGTCGGGGAATAAGAGAAAATCTCAGAGTCCTGCAGGGGATCCTAGCAAACACTGCTATGGGAACGGATCCATCATAACTCCATCGGGGAACAACCCACTGAGGGAGCAAAGGTCACCCGGATAGAGTTTGGCTGCACAAGCAACTCTACTGGGGATACTGTCAGATACTCTCTTGGGGAACAACCCACTGAGGAAGGAAAACGCCAAACAAGTAGATTCTGCAACAAACCACTCTACTCGGGGCGAACACACATCTGATGGATCACATCAGCAGATTCTGCAACAAAATCCGCTCTACTGAGGATCGAAAAGTAATCAGGAAATCAATACAATCTCTAGATGACGGAGCTATCAACCGACCATACCGGGGATTGAAGGAGGTTCAGCAGGCAATACTGCCACAACAACCGCTCTGCAGACAAAAGCTGGGGAGAGATGGATGAAAATACTGGGATATCAACCCAATCAACCACTGAGTAGGAAAATAAATCTTGCTCTGCTGAGGAGATCAACCATTCTGATAGAGCGAAAGTAAACAGCTCCGCTCGCGACTGCGCTGGGAAGGAGTGACAACAACTCTGCTCGCGACTTCGATGGGGACGTCAATAACAGCTCTACTGTGCCAAGGAGACAAATAAAGTCTGGAGATAGCGATCCACTGGAGAAAGTGGCGAGGCACCAAGGTGGCAAACCATCAACCGCCGAATCTTCCACAAGGAAATCATCCAAGTCGGGGAAAACTGCTGCTGGAGAACACTGAATCTTCAACAACACTCTGCTTAGGGAACAACCCCACCAACAACTCGACTTGCGATTATGCTGGCAACTCACTTGGGGAGAAATACGGGATACGGGGATACCAACCCACTAACCACAAATTTTCTGAACAGCTGAGCAATCAAGCCGGGGAGAGACTACTGCTGGAGAACAGACTAAGCCTTCAATCCACAATTCTGCTTCGGGGAGTCAAAATCCACAGAAGCTCTGCTTAAGGAACCACCCCAACAACAAATCTCTGCTTGGGGAACAACCCCAACAACCAAATCTGGAGAAGAAGGATACAAACCAAACCAGGAGTATGAACAAATATCCTACCTGTTGGAAACCATGCCACCCTTGGGAGAGCACTGGGAAATTCTTTAAGTATCCTTTTATCATTGTGAATGTTCACTTTGTTTAAAACAATAATCTTTGAAAAATTTTGTTTTTAAAACAATGATATTTTATCAGTTAAAACATGCAAAACATTTGTTGAATTGAAACAAATAAGAGTGCGAATAATCGGATAAAAAGCTCAAATTTATTTGATGGAATGGTAATCTGCAAATGGCAAGACTCCATAGATCTGTACAAATTTGAAATCAGTGATATATATTGGAAGAGGGCTACATTGAACATAATGATCCTTTCTCTACCAATTTGAATCTCGATGTATTCGAAGCTTCAGTCGACGACGAATCGAGAATCTTCTGACGAAAAGACAGCTGGTGAAACAGAAAGTCTCGTCAGGATGCAGTTACTTGCCAAATCCCTAATTCTTGCCTAGATTGCCCCAGGGTGAGGTACTCAATCTAGCGGGATACAAATATGCTTTTTTTATCAAGTCTCTAACTTTTGCCTGGATTACCCTTGCAGGTTTTCCGCCGAGACGCTCATTTTTGCCTAAGCCGCCCTTTCGGGTTTTCAACTTAGCAAGCTATTCTGTTTTTCATTTGCATATACTTTTTTTTTAGGCAAAGTATCTCTTAACTGCATCTGAATTCACAGGACGAGTGAAATCCTCCCCATCCATTGTTGTAAGCATCAAAGCTCCGCCTGAAAAGGCTCTCTTAACAACATACAGACCCTCTTAGTTTGGAGTCCACTTGCCCCTGGAATCGGGCGCGAAAGACAAAACTTTCTTGAGCACGAGGTCACCTTCTCTGAACACACGAGGCTTGACCTTCTTATCGAATGCTTTCTTCATTCTTTGCTGATATAACTGACCATGACACATGGCGGTCAATCTCTTCTCTTCAATCAAATTCAGTTGGTCATAACGACTCTGAACCCATTCAGCATCAGTCAACTTGGCTTCCATCAAGACTCTCATTGACGGGATCTCCACCTCTACTGGGAGAACAGCTTCCATACCATAAACAAGAGAAAAAGGGGTTGCCCCTGTTGAAGTGCGTACAGACGTACGATATCCATGCAAAGCAAATGGCAGCATCTCATGCCAATCTTTGTAAGTGACAGTCATCTTCTGGATAATCTTCTTGATATTCTTATTAGCAGCTTCAACAGCCCCATTCATCTTAGGTCTGTAAGGAGAGGAATTATGGTGTGCAATCTTGAATTCGGCGCACAACTCATCCATCATCTTATTATTCAGATTAGATCCATTATCAGTAATGATCCTCTCTGGCACACCATAACGGCAAATCAGCTGGTTTTTAATGAACTTTACAACCACCTGTCTGGTCACATTCGCATATGAAGCGGCTTCAACCCATTTGGTGAAGTAGTCGATTGCTACGAGAATGAACCTGTGTCCATTGGACGCTTTTGGCTCAATCATGCCGATCATGTCAATTCCCCACATAGAGAAAGGCCATGGTGATGAAATCACATTCAGAAGTGTCGGAGGAATATGAATCTTATCCGCATAAATTTGACACTTGTGACATTTCTTCACATACTTGCAACAGTCAGACTCCATTGTCAGCCAATAGTAGCCTGCTCTCAACATCTTCTTAGCCATGGCATGTCCATTGAAATGAGTACCAAATGAACCCTCATGGACCTCAGTCATCAATAGGTTTGCCTCGTGTTTATCCACGCATCTGAGCAAAACCATGTCAAAATTCCTTTTATACAACACTTCACCACTGAGGTAGAAACTGCCTGACAACCTTCTCAAAGTTTTCCTATCTTTCACAGATGCCCCAGGCGGGTATACCTGGTTCTGGAGGAAATTCTTGATATCAAAATACCAAGGCTTGTCATCATTGACTTCTTCAATTGCAAATATGTGGGCTGGTCTATCCAAGCGCATCACAGTAATATTGGGGACATCATTCCACCATCTGACCACAATCATGGAAGCAAGCGTAGCAAGAGCATCTGCCATCCGATTATCCTCTCGAGGAATATGGTGAAATTCAACTTCTGTGAAGAAAGTTGAAATCCTTCTTGCATAATCTCTGTATGGTATGAGACTTGGCTGATTCGTCTCCCATTCACCCTTGATCTGATGAACAACTAGGGCCGAATCACCATAAACATCAAGATGTTTGATTCTCAAATCAATACATTCTTCAAGTCCCATAATACAGGCTTCATACTCTGCCATATTATTCGTGCATTTGAAAGTTAGCCTTACTGTAAATGGAATATGTGAACCTTGGGGATTAACAATCACTGCCCCAATTCCATTTCCATACTGATTAACAGCACCATCAAACACCATCGTCCATCTGGAACCAGGTTCTGGACCCTCATCAAGTGTAGGCTCATCACAGTCTTTCATTTTCAAATACAGAATTTCCTCATCAGGGAAGTCATACGGAACCAACTGGTGATCTTCAATCGGCTGGTGCGCTAGATGGTCAGCCAAGATACTACCTTTAATAGCTTTCTGAGCTCGATACTCGATATCATACTCAGACAACAACATCTGCCAACGGGCAATCCTCCCAGTTAAAGCAGGCTTCTCGAAAATATACTTAATTGGATCCATTCTGGATATCAACCAAGTTGTATGATTTATCATGTACTGGCGCAATCTCTTAGCTGCCCAAGTCAAAGCACAACACGTCTTCTCAAGCATAGAGTACCGAGACTCGCAATCCGTAAACTTCTTACTGAGGTAGTAGATAGCAAATTCTTTCTTCCCTGATTCATCTTGTTGACCGAGTACACAACCCATTGAGTCTTCAAGAACTGTCAAGTACATAATCAGAGGTCTTCCTTCCACGGGCGGAGACAAGATCGGAGGTTCGGACAGATATTCTTTGATACTGTCGAAAGCTTTCTGGCAATCCTCGGTCCAATCATGAGACTGATCTTTCCGAAGAAGCTTGAATATCGGCGCACATGTGGCAGTCATGTGGGATATAAATCTGGAAATATAATTCAAGCGGCCAAGAAAACCTCGGACTTGCTTTTCAGTTTTGGGTGCAAGCATCTCCTGTATTGCTTTGACCTTTGCAGGGTCAACTTCAATACCTTTCTCGCTGACAATGAAACCCAATAACTTTCCAGAACGGACTCCGAAAGTACATTTGTTTGGATTCAGGCGAAGTCTAAACTTCCTCAAACGCTGAAAAAGCTTCAACAAATGCTCAATATGCTCAACTTCCGTTCGGGACTTAGCAATCATATCATCAACATAGACCTCTATCTCCTTGTGCATCATATCGTGAAACAAGGTAGTCATGGCTCTTTGATACGTGGCTCCGGCGTTCTTCAAACCGAAGGGCATCACTCGATAACAGAATGTTCCCTAAGGTGTGATGAATGTTGTCTTCTCCATATCCTCTGGTGCCATTTTGATTTGATTATATCCAGAAAATCCATCCACAAAGGAAAAGACTTTGAATTTAGCTGTATTGTCTACCAACATATTAATGTGTGGTAGAGGAAAATCATCTTTCGGACTAGCTTTATTCAAATCTCTGTAATCAACGCACATGCGGACTTTTCCGTCCTTCTTAGAAACAGGCACAATATTGGCCACCCATTGAGGATATGTAGAAGTCACCAGAAACCCCGCATCAATTTGCTTCTGAACTTCCTCTTTGATCTTCACTGCCATATCTGGATGAGTTCTTCTGAGCTTCTGCTTCACAGGCACGCACTTAGGCTTCAAAGGCAGGAAATGTTGCACAATATCTGTATCTAAACCCGGCATGTCTTCATATGACCAAGCAAAGATATCTGAATATTCTCGTAGCAATTCAATCAAATCCTTCTTGACAGACTCTCCAAGAAGTGCCCCAATCTTCACTATGCGAACACAAACCTCAGACCCCAAGTTGACTGTTTCCAAGTCTTCAAGATGTGGCTGAATGATCTTCTTCTCGTGCTCAAGGAGACGGGTGATCTCATCAGGAATTCCTTCAACATCATCTTCCTCTGCCTCAAATACAGGGAATTCAAAGTTGGGAGATGGCATTGGATCATTATGTTCAATGGGTTTTAAGATCAACCTGCATAATGATTTTGGTTAATGAAAAGCTTTAGCATTTAAACAAGCAAACCATTATGCAGATGAAAAGGTTGCTTTTATTCTTGTTTTTATGGGTTTTTTGTGATCACTGATTTCATGCAAAGCGAAAAGTGAAAACAAATGGAAAAACAAATGTTTAACAATGCATTAATTGAATGAATACATCATTGTATATATGAGCCAAACAATGTCATCACTTCTCCTTTTGGCATGGGAGAAGGGTTTTAAACAAAGTGAGCATATTTACTCTGATCTATGGATAACTGTTGGAACATCCACATCGACCCAATTGTGGCAGACACCACCAGGAATAACAAAATTGCTCATATCTTCTGCATCTTCTTCAATGATAGCAGCAGCTTCCTCTTCTACAGACTGATCATCATGGATGAATCCTCCACTTGTGAACAGACCGTGCTCATTATATGCCCCAGAACAAAAGCCAATGCCAGCCCGGGATTTGTTGTCTTCCAATTCAATCACCTTCCCTAAACCAGCGACTGCACCACATTCAATGGCCAGCTTTGCGTCACGGTAGGAAGCGAATGAAGGAGACTTCTTCTCAATCGATTCGTCGATAGATAAAGCTTGGAACGGAGTTCCAACTTCATCCTCTGCGTCGATATATGAGAAAGAAGACAGGTGGCTAACCAGGAGAGCCTTTTCTCCCCCTACCACAACTAGTTTTTTATTTTTAACAAATTTCAGCTTTTGGTGTAGGGTGGATGTCACGGCGCCAGCCTCGTGAATCCATGGTCTGCCAAGGAGATAGCTATATGATGGGTGGATATCCATTACCTGGAAGGTAACTTGGAAATCACTTGGGCCTATCTTGATAGGGAGATCAACTTCCCCTATCACGGTCTTGCGCGACCCATCAAAAGCTTTCACAACAACCCCACTCTGTCTCATAGGAGGACCTTGATATGACAATCTGGAGAGTGTGGATTTAGGCAACACATTAAGAGATGATCCAGTGTCCACCAACACGTTGGACATAGCATCAGATTTACAGTTCAGAGATATGTGTAGAGCCATGTTGTGGTCTCTTCCCTCCTCAGGGAGATCCGCGTCACTGAAACTCAAAGTGTTGCAAGCAGTGATGTTTGCAACGATACTGTCAAATTGCTCAATAGTGACGTCGTGATCAACGTACGCCAAATCCAGGACTTTCTGCAGAGCCTCTCTATGGGGTTCCGAATGCAACAGCAAGGATAGTATGGAGATTTTGGATGGCGTTTGTAGAAGCTGGTCTATAACGTTATACTCGCTCTTCTTGATGAGCCTCAGTATCTCATCAGATTCTTCATTCGAAATGCCACTCGGGCCAGTTGAAGAAGTAGGAGTTTTTTGTATGGAGGAGGGTCTGGCAACATCAAGTGCCGGATTCTGACTATTGACAGCAGTCCCAACTGGACGCTCAGAAGATTCTGAAGCAACAGGAGCCTTAGCAGGCGCAGAGAATACTCGACCACTCCGGGTCAGGCCGCTCACATCGGCAATATTGGTCACAGCAGTCGAAGGCAAAGGCACTTCTACCCCCATCTTGCACGGCAACTGGGTTGTACCTGAACAGCACAGCTTTATCAGAGGAATACGACACAGGGCCGGCAGGTTTAATCACAAGTGAAGGAGAAGTCTTCGGCTTGCTGCTATCGTAGCGAATAACAACAGGCTCTGGTAACTTGAACACTGGAGATATAACATTAATCTCAGGTTCGTCTTCATCGACATTGCGATTCTGGAGAATCTCAATGGTTCCTTCGTCTAACAATTCTTGCAATTCTCGGCGGACCTGATTACACCCCAGGCGATTTACTGAACAGATACGACACTTGTCCTGGTCATGCTCCATATGACTGTATTGGCACAACAAGCGGTGTAGCTCCACCAACGATTGTCGAATATGACTAACATATTTGACTTTATATTTCCCAGGGCATCCCTGGACCATATTCACAGACTTCCCATGCGGAGGCAATGGGTTCTTGGTAACATTTGGGCCCGAATCTTCGAAGCTCAAAATTCCACATCTCATCAGGTCTTGAACCTTCGTCTTGAGTGGATAACAATTTTCGACGTTATGGCCAGGGGCACCGGAATGATAAACGTAGTGTTGATCCGGTTTGTACCACCACTGTGGATTAGCAGGAATAGCAGGAGGATCCCTGGGAGTTACCAATTTCCTCTCCAACAGTGAGGGATAAAGCTCTGCGTATGACATAGGGATAGGATCGAAGCTGATCTTTTTCCGGTCATAACTCAAATTGGCTTGATTTGTTGTGCTCCCACGAGGCTGGTAGGCCTGTTGCTGTGGGCGTTGTTGTTGCTGATATTGAGGTTGCTGATACTGTTGTTGCTGATATTGCTGAGAGTTGTCTTTGAAGACAGGAGCAATATGGGCCACCTGATGCTGATGACCTGCACGGCGTGTCGGTTTCCTCTGAACTGGAGGTTTCCTTGATTTATGGGACTGCACAGCATGTGCTTCCCCATCTTTCTTCTTAGCAAATGAGCCGTACCTCTTGCTAGAAGAGCCTTCATCTTTGGCCAAACGTCCTTCACGGACACCCTCTTCAAGTCTCATCCCCATATTCACCATCTCGGTGAAGTCTGAGGGAGCACTAGCCACCATTCGCTCATAATAAAATGAGCTAAGAGTCTTCAGAAAAATCTTAGTCATTTCTTTCTCCTCGAGCGGTGGAGTGATTTGCGCTGCAAGCTCTCGCCACCTCTGGGCGTACTCTTTAAAAGTTTCTTTATCCTTCTGCGACATAGACCTGAGTTGATCTCTGTCAGGCGCCATATCGACGTTATATTTGTATTGTTTGACGAAAGCCTCGCCAAGGTCGTTGAAGGATTGGATGTTGGCACTGTTCAGGTTCATATACCACCGAAGCGCAGCACCGGACAAGTTGTCCTGGAAGTAGTGGATCAATAGCTGATCATTGTCTGTCTGAGTAGACATCTTCCTGGCGTACATAACCAGGTGTGCAAGCGGACAGGTGTTCCCTTTATACTTTTCAAAGTCAGGAACTTTGAATTTGATTGGTATTTTAACACCTGGAACAAGGCAGAGCTCGGCAGCAGACTTGCCGAATAGATCTTTACCGCGGAGGGTCTTCAATTCCTTCCTCAGCTCAAGGAATTGGTCATTCATGGCATCCATTTTCTCATTAATGTCCGGACCCTCAGATGGCTCGGAATGATATATGGTTTCATCTGCCCTTGGCAAGGTATGCACTACAGGAGGAGCAGCAGTAATGACCGGGCTAGATGCCGGCATATGAACAAAGGTAGGAGCAGGGATGTCAGGCATGAAACCTGGAGGCATACCCCACGGGTATCCGGCTGGCATGGCATTGGGCATATAAGGAGCGTTGACAGCAGGCACAGTCGGAACGGCCACTTCGGAGATTACAGTCCTTTGGGGAGTTGCGGGCTGTTGAGCAGGTTGATTCTGAGCGGCAAGAAGTTGCTCCATCAAGGCGCCAAGTCTGGCGACTTCATCTCTCAGTTCTCTGTTCTCTTGCTCTAGCTGATCCATTACTCTTGCAGAATTTGCTCGGGTATAATACCGGTGAGTCAGCTTGTCTTCAAAATAAATGAAGAACAGAGTCAGGACAAGAAGACCAGAAACAAGGTACCTGCTTATGTAACATGATGCATGACATGCTTGTGCAGATGCTTTGTTTTATTTTCAAGGAACCCTTAGGGTATTATTTGTAATATTTTGAATATTTAAGCATTTAAGTTTCTCATGGAAAATATCTCATTCGATATATTGGACAAAGAAGTACAGCATTTTGATTATTACAAAGAGAAAAGGAAAACAACATCCTATGGATCCCTAGGAGCTCGGGATGCTGGAAGACGAGAAGTGCACAACTTCTTGATCTCTCTCTCATAAGCCGCTTCCATATCTGCCTTTGCCTTAGCAAGCTGATCGTACTTCCTCTTCCAAAACTTGGAAGACTGAGGAAGCAGAGAAGTCCAAGTATCATTCGGATCATCAATCACCTGATGCTCAAGAAACTCTATCAGAGCATCTTTCTCTTTAATCTGCTGCAATAATTCCTCTCTTTCGCGGATCCAAGCACGCGAAAGATCTTCCTCTCTCAACTCCTCTACACGTTGGATAGGGAGGGTTGAAGGCCCAGCCACATCCAAAGGTGTAGGTCTCGGATAGTCATATGGCATCAGGTAGGTGGCAGCTCTCTGTCTGACCCAAGAAGTATATGGCTCCAAAGCAATGCAATTCTTCGGACCCAACTCGTTCCTACTCTTCTTATGGATACTGCGCCAAGCACGGACAAATCTGGCTTTCAGGCCTTGGGGATCTTTACCCTCCTGGAAGAACACACCTTCTAACAGAATGTTATTAGGTTTGTCCTTTAGGGGGAACCCAAGCTGTCGGCGTGCTAAAATAGGATTGTAGCTGATCCCACCACATGTACCAAGAAGAGGCACATTCGGGAATTCACCACAATAATCAATAATCTGCACAGTATCATATACACGGTCATACCAAGAGATATCATCATTGGTGAGAGACATAAGTCTCTGAGACCACCGTAGACATCCATTGTTCTCCTTAAAAGCAATGGTCTGCGGCAAGTGCGAAATAAACCACTTGTATAGCAAAGGTAGACAGCAGACAATAACTCCACTACCCTTCATATTCCTCAGGTGCAGAGAGAAATAGGCATCGCCCAACAAAGTCGGAACTGGATTAAGAACCGAGAAGATCCTAATAGCATTCATGTCCACGAACTTGTCGAAGTTGGGAAATAGCACTAATCCATAGATGAGTAACACAAACAGAGCCTCAAAGGCCTCCTCACTCCTGGCTTCTCCATAAAAGGTAGCTTGAGCGACAAGGAACTCGGAAGGAAAACCCTGAATTCCAGCTTTGGTAATCAGATTAGCTCTAATCAGGTCTTCATCTATGTGCAATAGACTAGCAATCTCACGGGCAGATGGAATACTCTCTAGGCCACTGAACGGTACCTGATCCAGAATAGGAATCCCGATAAGGTGAGAGTATTCTTCCAAAGTAGGCAACAGCTGGAAGTCCGGAAATAAGAAGCAGTGATACAGCGGATCATAGAATTGAGCAAGAGTGCTCATCAATCCCTCATCAACCTGGGTGGTCAGCAACGGTAGAAGCTTCCCATATCGAGCCTTGAAACCCAAGGGATCTAATACATAAGATGTCAGATTCCTTAACTCTTTCACATCTGGTTGTCTGAAACTGTACTTCTTTGTATGCCTTTTTGATCTTTCCATGTCTGAAAATTTTGCAAATAAACCCTTTTAAGTTCCTTGAGAATTTTCTGATTTTTTTTTTTTGACATGAAGTGCAGATGAATGCATGAATGTATGAATGCAACAATTACACTCAAGGATCAAGCAAAGCACACCAAACAAAGGTCATGGGAAAGCTCATTGTATCCCTAATATCAATCATCCATTTTGGTGGATTTAGGTTTTCACCTTATCGACACCCAAGTTCCATTGATATTAACGGTACATGAACCGGCTCAAACATCCTTAATATCAACCAGCCGCTTTGGTGGATTTTAGGTTTTACACCTGATCCGGGTTCCATTGATATTAACGGTGTTTGAACGACTCAACCACGAATCACGGGTTTGCTGAGAGTCACGAGCATGGAGTCTCGGTTAAGAACCACCCAAAGGGAGTGTACCAGGGCTTAAACCTGCCAGACATGTTCTACCAGAGGTTCCCATAATCACCGTCCCATCTCTCGGATATTATCGGAGGAACGAATACCCGTATTCCAAAAATATTCTCAAGAGAGACTCTTATGAGTGTAGTATCGCGTGACAATCGCATCAGAACTTACATCTGAACGACCTCCGCACTACGTCCTAAAAATAGGCCAAGATGGGTTTGGTAAACTAAGGTCCTTGGCTTCTAAGGCACATGATTGAAAGAATAATGCCTAACCACAAATAACTTGTGTGACATTATTAATCCAACATGACCTCCACCAAGTGAATGAACTCGCAAGTCAACTGGCTAAGGACTACTCCACACCAGTCGACAAGACTACGCCATTCTCCTATCCTAGAGTGCACTCGAGTTCGGGTATAGAACTCATCTCACAGAGATCACCAAAGCAAACAGCAATTGTATATCAAGCAATTCAAACATTACAATCAATACAGTTATCCCAAATTGTACAAAAATATGTCAAATAACAAATAATAATATATCACACAAAGGTGAAAAGTAGGCAATACCACCAAGGATACCTTCCATCCCCAGCAGAGTCGCCACTTTTCTGTAGCGGTGTATTCGTCACTATATGATCTATCAATTAAATCATAAGCAATGTATACAATGAATTCGAGTCGCCACCGCACTTTTATTTATCCTAAGGACTGGTTAAAAAGCGAACAAAAACCTAAGAAGTTTTACGCGTAGAAAACTAATGAAAAAGATCAGAGAATCTGGGTAAGGGGTAAATTACGCAAAGGGAAGGTGTCAGGCACCCATCACGTCCTAGGTACTCCTAGGGAGCCCTTTTCACACTTTGTTGTTTGAAAATTATTATTTGTCATGACATAAGCATTGTGCAAACATGATTGGGATGATGAGGAAAGAATGTACAAATTAATTATTTTTGTGTTCGAACGGATGAACCCGTTGCCTACGTACCTTCCATCAAAGGTAAGGATCAAAACGCCGTAGTTCGGCTAAAAGATTTCCAAACATTTGTGAGTTCATTTTTAAAACAAGAGCACTAAGGTTTTACGTTATCCACGGGAGAAAACTCAACCTTATGAAACAACACGTCCACCATGTGAGAAAAGCTTCCACTCGCTAGTGAGGGGTTAACCCTATAATAAGCGAGGAAGACTTACAATTCAATCAACTAAGGACAAATAGGTGAGGTTAACATCAACCAACTAGGATAAATCAAACCTACGGCTAATGTATGAAAACTTAATAAGCATGGACAAAGCCACAAAATCATTTGAATGGATGAAGTTAATTGATTTGGAATTATTTACAAAGTGGGGTCAAAGTATGATTAAAGTCAATTCAAAATGAAGTATTTACAAAATGGAGTTTGAAAAAATCATGGACTTAAGGTCCAAGTTTCTAATTTGAAAAGGGGTGAGAATGTTTGCACAACATTTATTTCAAGTTTTAAAACATGTGTGAAAAGTTTAGGACACAATGGGATGAATGGAATGGTGGAGTGAATGTAAAACTTCTTAGGAGGGTCCACCTCTTGAAATCATATAGAAGATGATTCAAGTGGGTCCTTAGGAATAGGCTACAAATGAGCAATAATATGAACATGGTAACAGATGAAAGTAAATAAAAGCGGATACCGGATGCCACTCAATGGTCTTATACCTGTCTCCTAAAACAAGTAAGGATATCAGAAGCCACTCTATGGACTTACACTAATCTCCATCAGAATAAAACAAAAGAACAAAACAGGGAAGTCAACTGCCAATCCATCTGGACTTATGTTAACCTCCACAGTATGATCCTAGGAAAACCAATGCCACATCACAGGGACTTACAATGGATCCTCACATACACAAATAAATGCACTAGGCAATGGGTACGAGTGACCAATGAGGTCTTACACTCTACCACTTCCATGTCATGGGAACAGATGCCAACTCACAGGGACTTATAACTGGTTCCTCAACGGGTAATCAAACAAATCACATAGGTATGAAATAATGGACATGCTACAAGGAGCAATGAATGATAGTAAATGCACTAAGGCATGCAAGCAATCGTGTACAAATGAGTAATAAATCACAAATAATCAGATAGCACACTCTATAGCCAAACAAGGAGGCTCAATCAAAGGGTTTGACTATGAAAGTCCACTGTAATAGGTAAGTGTCGCTCTTAACCTTGCCATTGAGGGGCTAAGGTGAAGCAGATGAAAGGATATGAGGGGCGTGCCTCATTGCTTCTATCTCAGGTCCGAGAGAGCATGTAAATATAAGAATGTGGGGGAGTTCAGAAAGATGGAACTCTTTCCCCAATTGGACTCGATAGATCTTGGGTTTGGATCTCAATGCTACAACCATGTAATGGGAGCAAGGAGAAGACTCACATAATAGTGGGAGATAGGCTACTTATCTCTTTGATCCACCAATTGCCTCAAATGAGGACTTTTCCTGCTTGGGACAAACATAAACAAACACAAACATTGCCTCTTAAGGAGGACTTCAGACAGTTTGCCCGGCCAAATAACAGCCGGGTCTCCAGACTACATGAAGAAGAAGGTGCTATACCTCAATGCCAATTGCTTATAAGCAAAGCAATGCAAGTTCTTAAGAGAACTGAGCAACTAAGGGTACCTGAAATCAGTCCAATATGATCAGCATCCCAACATAAACAAAACAACAACAATAAGAATCAATCAACAATCAAACAATGATGTACATAGCACCAAGTCCATGCGAACCAAGCACCCTACAACACAAACAAATTAGTATACAATGATCAAAGTAAACAACTCAATTATGAATCAACCTCCTTAAGGCATTAGCTTTTTAACCTGAAAAGTCAAAGTCAAGCTCAAACATAAGTAACAAGACCACTAGGCCAAGCCTAGGGTCCAAGGGATGGAAAAATTTTAAAACAGCAAGTAAATCATGATCAAAGCCAAGATATTTCAATTACAAAGGGATCCCAATTGGTCTCATATCCACACTATGCACTAATTTCATTTTATGCACAAATTAAGGCAAAGTAAGCAATGTTGAATCACATATGGACAACCAGAATGATTACATCCAAAAAAATATCAAAACAGCATAGAAAATTCCACAAAAATTATATCCTAAACAGAGGACATTCAACAAGCTACATGTCAATTTTTATGCCGTTTGGACTAGTGGAGCTATGGGAATTCAATCAACATGTTAAGGCATGCAAAAACTCAACCAAATCAAGTCACAAAATGTACACCAACTTCAATCAAATGGTAAACAGTGATATTAAATGGGAAATGAGTAGGACCAAAGCCAAATGAAAGCTATACATGTCAGGAACTACTCCACCAAATTTCATATTCATAGGGTTAGGGATGAGGATTTGGCAACATAGGAAAAAATGTTACACGAGCAAAGCCCAAAAAATGCTAAGCAGTAGACAAAAATTCTAATCAAATGGAAAATAGATCAATTAAATCCACAAAAATTCATGTTGAAAGTTAACATGTCAAAGGTATCTCATGCAAAAAATCAGAACCATAGGCCTAATGGAAGCATGGAAAAATAATTCATAAACTCAGCATATCAAAGTGTGACACATATTGTCACACTCAAAAAGAATTAATCATATCTAGCAAACCAGAGGTCCAAAAATTACAAATCATATGTCAAAATCTCCAGGAGAGGGTCAAGAATCATCCTATAACATTTCAATTCATTTGGATAAGGCATGGTCATTTTATGATTAAAATAGCAAAACATATGAATATTGCACACATTATGAACATCCCTATGCCAATTAAAATTTTTACCAAGCACAACTTTAATTTCTATGTCAAAAAAAAAGTAGATTAAAAATGGAGATTATCAAAAAAAGTCCCAAATTAATTGGACTAAGGATGATTTATTTATGATTTTTTAAAGTTTGTAAGATTTATTGAAATAACTATTTAAGGTTTTATGAATTAAATGGATTTTGATTAAGCCACGAGTGGCAGTATCGTAAATAAGTGCCAGCCGGTCCAAAACGCATGGCTTAAATAAATGACGTGGCGGCTCGCGATTTGCTGGATCCGGCGCCAAACACAATTTGAAACGGAAACGCGAGCAGCATGGATCAACACGAGATTTTCCAGAATTCTATCATCTTCTTCGCGCGGCCTAATGTGTTCATCACCTTCCAATTCCGTTTTCCTCATTTCACCACTAAAACTCACAAATGGATATGCGTTGGAAAGGTCTAACCGAGTAGAACACGAATATCAAAGCGAAATCGTCCAGAACTTCCTATATGGAGCGAATCGATGGAAAGAAGATCTTGCATCTAAACTTTGATCTTAGATTTCTCTCTCATAAGCTAACGATTTTCAATTCTACAAAGTGCTGCACGATCTACACACTATGCTCTACAATAACCACACAATGATTTTGAGTTTGGTAGAAATCGGATCCTAACCTTCTTGACGTGCAGTGCTGGAATCGGTGCGTGTAAGGCCTCAATGAGTGAAAACAGATGCAGCACGTGGATGTAGAAGGAGTATGCCAATGCTTGTTTAGCTCAACGATGCTCTATCCTCCAGGAATTTCCAACTGTCATGGAACTCGTGCTTGCTTCAATGGTGAAGAATCTTCAAAGATCTTCCACTTTCTTGCTTCAACAGTCCTCCTAATTCATCTGCATATGATGATCAACCACAGAAACTGCAAAAAAACTGGTGAAAATCTTGGTGAATCGTGAAAAAATGGAAAATGCAAAGTATGGAAAATGAGAGAAAAATGGGAGAGTTCTTGAGATTTTGCTTTAGGATTTGTGAATTGTGATTAGTCTTTGAGAAACAGTTACCATTAAGCTTATATACTTGCCCTTAATTCAACAATTAAACATGATTAAGCAAAATTTGGTGATTAGCAAAAGTAGCTTGTATGTGTATTTTGGCCTTTTTGCCCTTGGATGGTTTTGATCAATGGAACAGTGATTTATCACCTCAAGCAAACCATAAATATCATTTGGAAGCTATTGGAATTGATCCCATGTCCATTGAATGTATATTTCTCAATTTCACCATGTGATGGCTTATGTGTTCATTTTTCAAGTCCATTTCAAAAGCCAATTTCCAAACCATGAAGCCTTAGCATGTTATGAATATTCCAACAAGTTTCAAATACCATTTGTGAAGTGTTGCAAAAATCCCCACTCAAAAATTCCAATTATTTCACAAGTTGGACAATTTTGCCCCTGGTTCATTTAACTGTCCAGTTGAAATTTGACTTTTTGCATTGACCTTTTTTGAAGAAATCCAATTATGCACCATGAAAGTACATGTCAAATGGAGTTTGTGCATATAAAGAACATCCAATTTGGACACTCCATGTGGAAGTTATGCCCTCCTGATTATGGGTCATTTTTGAAATTCACTGGACCATAACTTGCCAACCATACATGGAATTTTCAAGTTCTTGGACTTTTTGGAATGGCGAGGACAAGATCTTCAACTTTCATGTTGGACAAATTTTGATTTGAAGCTTTTATCATGAAGTAAATTTGAGGAGCAAAACTTTCCATTTTGGGCAGGTGAGAATTACAGGTCATTTCCATTTTGGGAAACTTCTTGCCTGACTTCAATTCCTTCAACCTTGATCTTTGAAATGCCAAATGAAGCTTATATGGACATGAATGAGACCTTTCCAACCATCTCACACCTCCCAAATTCTGATTAAATGCACAGTTGACCACAGTTGACTTTTGTTGACTTTTCTTGACTGGACCATGTTTTGATGAATTCCAATCCTCTTTCACATGAGATCTTGGTTCCAAATGATATCACAAGTTATATGAACTCTTAATGAATGATCATAGTGTCCAAATTCTTCAAGAATGGCCACTATCCATTGCTCAAGGCCTGATTTAACTGCTTTGGCCTGGCTAGCTTCATCTGCAATCAACATGGTTAGATGACAATATTTTTGTACTTTTTGGTTAGTAAATATATGAAAAGCAATGATATACAAATGCAATACATGCTTGGTGATCAAGAACCACACTCACAAGGTATCCCACCCATTAGGAGGGAAGCTAGGGTATGCAATGATCCTTGAGGCCATGATATGATATGATATGGGCCATGAGGGATCTTAGGGCCAAAATTGGGGTCTTACACAAAGATCATTCGAATATGGTATAAATACCACTTGTAGTATATAGTATAACAACCCGTCATAATAATTTCTCAAACCAAAAGAAATTTAAATAATTCTCCAAATAGAATTCAAAAATTAATACTTGTCATTTCTCAACTCAGACGAGGAGAAATTAACATACTTCTCTAAAGAGAATTCAAGAAAATATTCGGAAAATTCAACGAGTGGAGAGAAAGGGGGAGAAGTTTGCGCTTCGACAATTTAAAAGACGCAGAATTATAAAAATGAGGAAGAAAAAACTCAATAAGTTTTTGTGGTATTTTGAAACGAAACAAGAATTTCCTTATATAATGAAGTGGGGAATGAAATATATCTCATCTAAGCAATGCGGGATTAAGGAAAATTTTTAACTAACACACAGTGTGGGACTTGACATAAGGAACTTTTTCAAATTCATCTCTTTATATTTGAATATTGACCTGATATTCCAACACATCCGATGCGAGAGCATCCATTCAGTTAAATAGTTTTATATATAAAAATAGTTATCATTTATTATTTTCACAAATAATTATTTATTAATTTGGCTTAATTCAATTTTGGTCTTTCTATTTTCATTTTTTTTTTAATTTTGATCACGTTATTTTAAAATCCGGAATTTTAGTCCCTTTTTTAATATTTTTTTATAGTTTTGATCCCCCTATTTTAAAATTAAAAATTGTGGTGCTTCTATTTTTATTTTTATTTTTATTATTGGTCCTCTTATTTTATGTTTGGTTTTAAAATTTTAGTCTCCTTTTCAATTTGAAACTATTTTTAGGGGACTAGAAGTAAAAAAAAAATAGGGGGACAAAAATTCTAAATTTTAAAATAACAGATCAAAAGTAAAAAAAAATGAATATAGGAGGGT